>NC_049982.1:23630149-23643143 GCF_000003815.2 Branchiostoma floridae
CATATGTAGTCATGATTTTGGAATCAAATTTCCGTCAAGGTCGTTAGTATGAAATGCACTACTATGGCATTAAACATTTTCTCTGATCATATTTTCTCTAATCATACATTGCAAAAATGATGTGTATTGATATCTTTCTCTGTCAAGTACAAATTAGGTTCGGCCTTACATAAGCAGCATATCAATGAAAATTTAAGCTGCCTTAAAACCAACTAAAAATCATTATCCATCAACCGATTCTTCCAGAATTTCTAACAAATTACCCATAATCGACGATTAAGCACTTTAAGAAAAAAACAAGAAAAAGGCATATTTGAGAAGGAATATTTTTGTGTGCTTGTGTTTCTTTGTTCAGGTAGCTGTCACGGTTGTCAATCAACTTCTGACAGACGCCATCACCATCCACTGGCATGGTCTGCACATGCGCAATACGCCGTGGATGGACGGCGTCCCATCCGTCACACAATGTCCCATCATGCCTCACGAGAGCTTCACCTACCGGTTTCGCGCGTTCCCTGCAGGGACGTTCTACTACCACTCCCACATGAGCAGCCAGATGGCTGACGGACTCTTCGGCGCTCTCATCATACATAAAAGGTGCGTGTTCTTCTCTCTATATCTAAATTATGTCTTATACTGATGAGTCCAGTTCCTTATTATCTCCATGAAAAATGTCACTAATTTGCATAATGAATATAAAAGTGCTATAATTCTTCTAAATGGTAGATTATTTGACAATTAACATTGGGACCGGCCTAAGTTATCTAAAGGTGTACATAACCAAGCATAGATTATGTAAATGTAGAAGTAATTCACGTAATCAGACTATTCAATGGAGATATTAGGTTTGCGGACTCTTGTTTAGAGAACAGTTTGATTCTCCATATGATGGCGTTTATTCATTTTCAGCCAACCGACGATACCTTCCATCCCTCTCCTGCTGACTGATTGGTATCACGAGGAGGCAGAGACTCTGGACATCGCCAGCAGGTACCACCTGTACCACAAAGGTGCCGGACAATTCGAATACGATGAACTTTCAAGAGGGTATTCTGTAGACGGTGTAGAAATTATTGGTCGTAAGTTTGTCTCGGCCTTGATCAATGGACGCGGAAGGTACAGGTCGAACAAAGCACCCCTGTCGGAGTTTACCGTGAGGGAGGGAGGGAAGATTCGCATGAGGTTGATCCATGCGGGAGGTGACAACAACTTCAAAGTTTCTATCGACCAACATGCTCTGCGCGTGCTTGCCTCTGACGGTCACGACATCGAGCCTCTGACAGTGGACGCCATCATTCTGTCACCAGGGGAGAGGTTTGACTTTGAGCTTGACGCCAGCGCATCTCCTGACGTGTACTGGATCCGGGCAGAAACTCTTCGGGAGGGAACCTGTGTTTCCTGTCACTTTGATCGCGTAAACGTCACAATTACGCCTGACGACGTTGTTGAGGATGCCAGAGCGGTGCTTGTCTACGAAGGCTCCTCTTCAAAACAAGACCCCACGTCACAACCCCACCATTGTACCGCTGAAAATCCCTGTATCTTTCTGAATTGTCCGTTTGAAGGATATCCTGAAGACCGCCAGATTGTCTGCGTTGGCATTGCCAACACCAGCAGCCCGGCATCATCCCAGGGCGACGCAGTTGAAGACGACGATGTTGAGGAGTATTTCCTGAACCTTGGATTCCACGTAGGATCAAATATCAACGGGCATCGGTTTCTTCCTCCGACCAGTCCGCTTTATCAATCTCGAAGTACCAATATGATTATCCCGTGTCCACCACAGAAGTGTCAAAAGGGCTGTAAATGCACACATATTTTGGACTTGCCCTTCAACAAGACCATTCAGCTTGTTCTAGCATCGTATAGAAAACCGGGGTTCGGAAACGCGCATCACAACATCCACATCCATGGATACACCTTCGATGTCGTCGCCTCGGGGTATCCTAACTTCAATAGGACTACTGGTGAGTAAAGAAGAACGTATACTCACTTTGTGATGAATCACACATGTTTTGAAAATGAAATTCCATAAAACACGATCTCCATTTGTCTTAACAAAGGGACCATTTCTATTTCTCTGAAATACGAATAGAATAGTGGCAAGTTCAAATTTGAGCCACATTCTTAATGACAATCAAGTTCCTCATTGTAGAATTGTTCACGTCTCTTTATAGGTGTCGTCACTCACGGCAATCCCGATGTTGTGTGGAGCAATCAGCAATACAGTACCGTCACCTGGCGCCAGGGGCCGCCCTCCCTCAAGGTGAAGAACGCACCAAGAAAGGACACAGTCTTGCTTCCAGCCCCAGGATACATGGTTGTCAGATTTAGGTAGGAACATAAGTACATGGCAGAGCTAAACGTAAAGGATCTCTTCTAAAAGAGCACACTTTGAGCCACCATAGGTGTTGTTAGGATCACAATTTCACAATCCCGCCCACTAACTACACTAAAAGAAATGCATGCTAATTAATGACAGACTGTTGATGATTTTTTTTAGGTCTGACAACCCCGGTTTCTGGTTTCTCCACTGTCACCAGTCCATGCACCTGGCTGAGGGGATGGCTATGGTGCTGAACGTTGCACGAGACCGCCACCCAGCGCCACCTAGCGGTTTCCCAAAGTGTGGTAACTTCAGCTGGAGCGAGGAGGAGTACGAGGCCGCCATGTCTGGAGCTTGGCCTTCTAATGAAAAGGTACATAGAAGCAAGGGAAGTGCTTCTATGTAAGTAGTGCTTCTATGTTAGATTCACCACCATACTTTTCACTTTGTTCCTTAAACCACATTTGCCACTATATTTCTCATGTTAACACCACAGATCAAACTCTGGCTTCGTAAGACTAGATTATTGGTTATTGGTTATTGGGTGGGCCAACTAGTCTTGTTTAGTGTTGTAAATGTGTTGTGAACAATTGGCCGCCTTTGTGTGCACATCGCCCCTCATTTATGCCGAAAATATTCGCGATGAAGGAAGTGTCTGTACGTATAGGAAATGCATGGGTAGGGTCTGCATGGGTTTAGTAAGATTTGCAAACACACCTCGCGTAATTCACAAGTGAAATTCTGAAAAAAAATTTGCTGATAGTGAATTCATTGAAACCTAATCTATTAGAAAATAACACTATCTTTTGGAGTTTAGGACCCCTTTAACATGAAATTAATTGTACATTTGTCCTAGGAGCCTGTGCGACGACATGAGACGTGGGAAATGGTAGTTGCAGTACTGGGATCAGCTGCTGGAGGCGCTGCAATTGCGGCCGTGCTAATGCAGCTGCTACAGATGCGAAGAAACTCCAAGAAACAAGATTCGAACAAGCCTAAGTACGACGAAGACAAGTCAAGTCAAAGTCTATTGCACAACGATTGTAAAAAGTCCCATGTAAGGCAAAGCGTTGTATAAGACTAGTTTCATTAATCAAGTACAGTATATACGTAGAATCTAAGCAATACAATCATCATCACCATGAACCAGCAAGGTTACAGATTTTGTTTTAAATATACAATATTGATGGAAGACACAACTCACAATGAAAGGCATGCGTTGTATGCAATTACTGGATAGTTACATGAATCTATGACTATCTACAATTCTAAGCTATTCAATGTTGATGAATGAGATGAAAAACAGGTTCCGTTTTCCCACATATGCATTATTTCCAGGTAAGGACTGTATCTTGGTAACCGCGTTTTTTTGCAAAAGTACACCGTTTCATATCATGCTGTTAGGCTTGTTTCTTATTTTATGTGTTTGTTTGTTTGTTTGTGTACTACACTGTGTGCTGGGTCATTGACTGGTTATGAATTCATCATTTCTGTTCTCTGCAAGTTTAAATTGTTGAAAGCTGTGTGTACTACATAGTTATACAAGTTGGATTGAGGATGAAGAAGAAACATTGTCAATCGTTTGATTTATTGCAATTTCTCCAACTTACGATCAGGAAGTTTTCCTAACTACTTGTGCATATTTATTATCAAAATTTAGGGGAACAATCTCCCTCTGTACTGCAGACACAACAGTGAAATTTCATAATATAGTACTAGTATAGCTATTAAGGTACCGATTCTTTAGTTGTGTATAATTTGACCCCCATTGGTAAATTAGTACATAAGTCACGCGTATTTCTGGAGTCATTGGTGTTCTACAGCGGCCGCTAGGCGGCCTAAAAAATCCGTCTTTGTTTTGCAGTTTTCTACCCAGCTAGGTGAACGAAATCGATGGAATCTTTTAGCTACATTTGCCTAACATGCTAGTATTCTTAGTATGTTTTTGTTCAGGAATGGAAGTGTTTGGTCGAAATACATCATCATCAATCATGCTGGCTTTACGTTGTTTTCTTTCTACAAATTTAAACTAAACAAAACGTGAGATATGTTACTTATGTAACATATAATGTCTAGCGAGTTTCATTCACATTGGTTTCAATGTCTGGTGACTTTTCTTACAATCAGTAAGTTACAGACGCATTTTTACATCATAATACCACATATGTACACACACACACCTATTGTGGATCAAGTCCGTTTGATCAACATTTAGCACAGCTGTCTCATACAACATCACAGAATCGATCCTTTTTTGGACTGTATAGGAGGGACTTGATTATTTCCTCTTGTGTTTCGGATAGAACTGGAACAACATTGACAGGGGCATTACATTTTCAATGTAGACTTGTCATGTCAGACCGTAGTTAAGTCAGACAACAGGATACTGAAAACAAGATATCACTTCAATACACATTCCGTTGAAGAGGTTCATCAGTCACGTATGAATACAGTTACTACACACCTCCTTGAGGCCGGGGATGGGGCAGATGATCTACGCAAGCCTGACCTAGTCTCGTCCTCTCTCGCGAGACTAAGTCACTCTCAGATGTGCTGTAAGACATCGAAAATTTGGAAGTATGTACCTTGCCTTTAAAAAACTGTCACTGCTGGAAGAAAATTTGCAGTAACCCCAATACACGTTCCATTTTTAGAGTCTATGCAAGCACCCTGTAGATGAAAATGACGCCATCTTTGTCGCGGTAGTACTTGGGAACGATGTCACGTGCCACTTGTTCCCAGGATCCTTTGTCTTCCAAGGTCGTCATGGCGGGCTCCAGTTTGTCCTTGTAAGCCTCCACAGTGCGCAGAAACTCCTCCCTCATCGCGATGCAGATCAACCCGCCTGAAACGCGAACAAATATAAATGTTTTATAGAGATTCTTCCAAGGATGTAAAAAAAAAAGATGACATGTCATAGTAAAGCTACGCGTTACTGTTCGGAAGAAGAAATCGAAAAGTTCATAACCTCTGAGAAGTATTTAGAGTTTTCGTGAATTTCTCAACCTTACCTGGTTTAACGATGCGGATAAGTTCCGGGAAGCAGTCGTCCTTCATGTGACCTTGACTGAACGCACCACAGCAGGCGATGGCGTCGTAGTGATCTGTATTGCACATAGATATGGTTTATAGTTTCAATGTTGTTAGATTTCGGGAAGAGACGGTCTTTAACGTCAATAGCAATATTTGATACAGTTAAGAAACAAAATTACAGTCGGTGCATATAGTTTTAACTATTCACGTCCGTTCAGTATTTTGGACAAAGTCTATTCAAGAGGAATTACTTCAACAACTAATCATTTCTGGATTAAAGTTGAGTTGAACTATGAGCTATTCTTCAGGTGCAGAAAGAGCATTTTTTTTCCGCAACCTATGATCCACTGCTCGATGAGTGACCTAAACAATAAAATAACATCACAGAAGCATTCTTTGGAAAGTCGAAGATTTGGGAAGGTCCAATTTATGTGCTGAAATTACAATTCAACTTTGATTCATATTGACTTCCACCAACACAAATGAACTTTCAAGTTATTCAACAAACAAGCTACTTGTACCTTTGTCTTTTTTTAATTAAGCTATGACACCCGCTCGATACCTTGTCTCTTATGACTAGTTGTTGTATCTAGCCTTGACACTTACCGTCCTGTATGTCGAGGCGCCGTGGTCCCAGGAAGTCACAGATGTACCTGTGGTACAGGTTCCTGGATTGGGCGATGTCTAACATACCCTGGCTGCCGTCAATCGCATCCAAGTTGGTATAACCCAGCTTTATCAGCTTTAAGGCAGAAGGAAAGAAGCTGACTTAGAATAGTGCAGATTTTGTGACAGAATCCCCAACAAATAAATAAATAAACAAACCATCTATTACATTGAGACATGCCTTCCCTCGTACACTGTTGAATATGATGCTATCATATATAACAGTTCACCTTTAAAAATCTACAAGGATTTAGACCACCTCGCCGGGAGACTCCCAACTAGAATTCGACACTCGAAGCCTACCTAGTCTTGTGGATGTTTGTTATTGTTTAAACCACGTCGTGGATGAGGCAAAGCCTTGGTACCATCCGATTTCTACCGGGGATATTTAAACTCACTTTTGTAGGGTGGCGAGTGTACGGAGCCCCGGTAGAAATCATGGTACCCAGGCCAGGGGAGAGAATACCACAAGAAGAACAAAAACAAAATTGATAGAGTATAAGTACTGACGGTGTGATGACATCTAGGCAGGGCATTGACCTAGATCTTGCCTTACCTCCATCGCACACTGGCCGGTTCCGGCGGCTACATCCAGGATCCGTGCAGCCTTGTTCCCTGACAGGACCTCAGCTAGAGCCTCTGCACACTGGCGGGGACCGTTGTAGTTCAGATCAAGCAGGTCCTACAGATACGCACCGTAAAAAAGTTTTCTTATGGGGGTGTGTAGTTCAGCAGAAATAACCTACGGTGGCCCATAACATAAGGACAGATGTTGTCTAGACAGTATGCGTCGGCCGGAGATTGTCCTTGTGGGCCCAAGTTTTAATCGTTATAGAATTTGCCGAAGCGCCTTCTCCTATGTTGAGTGTTAGCCACAATAAACAAATTAATTCTTCAGTACAGTTTTAATAGCGAAGGATCTCCATTCATTTTCAGTGTAATTCTTTGTCTTACCGGGAGGTTACGTCTAAAACCACACTATTGTCAAACAGAGACAAGTTCCTCTGAAAATATTTTGTGTAAACTTTTTGTCACTAAGTAGTCAACTTGTTGAATCAAATTTTTCAATAGCTAACACATAGTAAGATGTACCATGGAGGTTTCATTTTCTTATGCAAAATGTTTTTTTTTATTCTTATCTTTTGGAAGGTAGTTAAGGTTATCACAGGCAATCGTACCTTGTCGTACTTCTCTGCCCAGTTGTCGTAGAACCTGAGGACTTCAGTGCTGGACATGCCAGGCTTCTGCGATGAGTGGCAAAAGGCATCCGTAGCTTCAATGTCAGCCATTTTGTTTCTTTCCGTAAAATCTGTGTGGGAGAAAGGGAGATGGTTTCTATGAAGGCGGTGACAAATCTGGAGTTCCTTCAGTGCTCTCTTGGAACAGTATTCGCTGTTGCGCAGAGCCTGAGGTTAAACTTAAACAAACAGATCACAATTGTTTCGACCTTTGCTATTTCTCAAATAATCATGGCTGTCATTCAAAGCGGCTTGCGACACGTGTACAGTCCGGTTGCCACGAGTACATATAAACATTGGGCCTGAAAAACAAATTAAAGCCGCACACGTACAGGTCACTAGGTGAAGTGTCATCCTTGCGCTTGTCCTTACAATTGGATATTCTTTACCTATGTATGTATGTATGTATGTATGCATGTATATGTACGCATGTATGTGATGTTGAATACATACAAGTTACTGCAGTTCCTCACAAATCAGTACTTGTACATGTCCTCAAATCATAGATATAACATTGGTGGCGGATGTATTTGGTATCGTTTGGTGTCCTATATGGATAAATGAGGGTCTGCATGGGGGTCATGACAAATCTTAACGGAGCTGCGACAACGATTGAAAACGCTTGATGTATTCTTTACTTGAAATAGCTTGTCCTTACAAAAGATTTGTGTCATTGAATTATTCCACTATATTCATGTGGTGTTAACTAAAAGAAGCCACGTTGACTTTTTGCGGCGGGCTATGGTTAACGATGAATTAAAGAGGGTGTGCATGGTCGTGTCCCAACAACCATTTACGCTGAATCCAGAGGAATTCCCTAAGTATTGCGCTTTTAAGATCAAAGGCG
The DNA here is from genome assembly GCF_000003815.2 of Branchiostoma floridae. Lineage (NCBI taxonomy): Eukaryota > Metazoa > Chordata > Leptocardii > Amphioxiformes > Branchiostomatidae > Branchiostoma > Branchiostoma floridae. The sequence goes on from NC_049982.1 coordinate 23,638,260, forward strand.
ATGCACAAAATTTGGGTCTCTTTCTTACGAATTGTATGGTTTTCCCTAGGAATGACTAGAAATCAACAGACTGCCCATGACTTACGGGTAAAGGGGATGCAGGCCCTCATTAAAATAGCTCACTACGCCTCACGGAAAACGACATGTAGACCCTCAGATATGGTGGTGGCCGGTGGTGATGTAACACGATGATGTAACCACTAAGAAAAGAGTTTGGGTATTGGCTGAGTCAACAAACACTTTTTGAATGATTTTGTGGTCAAAGGTTGTTATACCCTAGACGTGGCGTGAGGAAAATGCAAATTGACTGATCAGCATAATACAATGCGTGAGAAAACAACGCTATGGAATTACTGGCTTTTCTCCAAAGTTTTTGGCGACTTCGTCTTCCAGACGTGACCAAAAAAAACCACGAACCTTCAAGAGTACTGTAAAAGGGAGAGTGTTCGCGGTGTTTTTATCTTCGTGTTTTCACGTTGATCCCTTCACCGCGAACTTAAAACCACCGCGAAGACGTCCCCTTCAACACTAAACCCTGCATATTGGTTTTGACCGCGAACTTTAAAAAAACTGCGAACTCTCCACTTCGCCCTACCGTGAATTTAGATCCCCACGAACATTTGTTATTGTTATTGGGTGGGCCGACTATTCACTCTTTGCAGCCAGGGGCTGAATTGCGAGGAGCTTACATTAGATGGGGCTAAATCGCAAGGGTCTGGAGCGAGCTGCCATTCGGCGCCACTCAGGTGACCTCAATACGACAGTAATTGCCCCAGGTGCGGCCAAGGTACTGTAGGTTTTGAACCACTCACACCGCAACATCGCACGCGTGGCGGGTTCTTTAACGTGCCTGGGGTATGGCTCTCCCCAGACACGGGACCTCCATTTAACGTCCTATCCGAGCGACGATACCCTTTCAGAGTATTCCTGACGATACAGATCACCTCATTGAACGGTCTAGTCCAATCATGGTTTCCTGAGACTGACGACAGGTCCGAACAAAAAGGCACGAACCAACTGGTTCTCAGGGTAAGGGCATTCAATTGTACTATTCTGTGATTGAACTGGAATGTGTTTTTGACTTACTTAAATGACACACTGTAATTGTTTGACAACTCACATGATGATGATTTAGGAACATTCAACATTATTATATTGCATTTGCCCCATGTGCACTTGTGGCGGGCCACTTGAGTGAACTCCAAAATCCCTTACGTAAGCACATCTTGTGTAACCTTTCTCCCTACAAGCAAAGCTATGCGAAATACACCCAAACTGTACTCTAAAGGCTTTCAGAGACCTCTAGCTCAAATTTCACAGAACCTACCGTACAAGGTAAAATTTTCGCGGGAATTTGATTTCGCCGGAGGGAAAAAACTGTGTCTTCGAATTCACTTTTATTTTTAAGTTCTCCGTTGAAAGTATGGGGTAGACGGACAGAAAATGTCTCAGTGGTTGTAAGTTTTCACTGCGAACATGATCCAAACGGTAATATTTCCCCTTTTACAGTATTCTAACATGTCCTTACTCATTAATGTAGAAGTTGAATTACGTGGCGTCTTTTTAAGTCAGTAGCTTCCATTATTCACTCCAGACACAGCTACTCTATCATATCGTTCATTGCCCTCACCTATATATGGACTCCTGAAATGGGTTTAGTCGACTTTTTTGCTCAAACCTCTACTGATCATGACTGACGGTAAAGGTGGTACTCAGTAGAAGCGAGACCTTTTGGAGAACATGACCGTCCACAAACTTTGAAATACAGTTCAACGGTCTTTTATCATCTTTCAGTGAGCTCTGAGGTCTTCTATTAAACACAATGATCATAACAAAAAGTGATTTTTTGTCGTTTGCCGGTTGTCGAGCGGTTTTACGTCCTGAAATTTGGACTGATAGCCAAACACGAACAAACCAACATATAGGTACAGAATAATGTTTCCTTTTTTTTCTTCAAGCAATATCAAGGTCACATTAAACTCAAGGCTTGGGTGACATAGCATAACGAAGTCACTGTAACGAATATGAATGTTGGCTTCTTACCTCTCAGATGTGTCACTTGTACCTAAGGTCTCGGGTAGAATGGTTGGGACAGCGAGCTCCGTATCGTCCGACGGGCGCCTCGGTTGCAGAGTGTCGCAATAACGCCATGGGCAGGTGGCCAAGGGAGTTTGTGCACGAGTTGAACAAACACCTAGCTCACGTGTATTATCGTGTGTGGATGCTGACTGTATCTATGAGCTCAAAGGTCACTTTAAAGAAGACCCACCGTCCCTGGCAAACTACGAGATGATGTCTAACATCACAATCCCATTTGTATTTGCGCTTTTCAAAAGTTGTTATAATTATCATTTGTCAAAATTTATACTTATCACTGACATAATCATTCATATCTTGCCTTACCGGCGTACTTCTGTGTTTTTTTAATTCAAATTTTGTGATCTTAGTTATTGACCGATCTTAGTTATTGACTGGCTCGTCAACTGCCCTTTATTTGTATGAAATGCTATGTACATGTGTTGGATCATTGAAAAAACGTCTTCCAGATACATTTACCTGTGAGCAGCTTGCTCCAAACAAATTAATTCTAAATCGAAGTCATGTCTGATCTAAACCCTTAGATATAGTCAATATAGTGTACAATTGTATCAACACAACGCATACAGCAAGCGGCCCCATACTGTAGACTTAGCAGCAACGTCGACGACCAGCTTTCCACTAATAGATTTCTCGAATACTTTTGATCGCATCTGTGATTTAATACAAGACTGTTGGGAAAGGAAGCAAAACATGTTTATCTTGAGCTCCTATGCCATTATGCTGAAGGCAAGAAAGGTAACCGTCCGTGAAGACAATATTAGCATTAAGGAACGTCCATCCAACACTGTGTGCAATAGTCCATTGTTGTGCTTTTAGGAGGTTTATTGAACTTACATGTATGGTATCTTAGGTATGAATCCCACCATGAAATTCCGATGAAGACTGAGAATATTTGAACAGGTAAGACTCGCCACTTGGCAACAGTGAAATGTCGGTGATTTTTTTTTACTTTAACAGTTTTATGGTAGAAGGAAAGCTGGACTAAGATGAAGTCCCGATTCCGATTTTTCAACGAAATATTCATGATGTAGCAATTTTTAACAGCTGAACAAAAAAAAGTATGTCAATGACTTTTGCACCAGACGATCAAATATCACCTAACGATACAGTTAAGTGCTATCGCAAACATCTCATTCAAAACCAATCATCTCGCCGCATGGAAGGTCGGCCGACGATCTGTGGCTGTAAGGTGATTCGAGTGTGATGGAAATTTCCACCGTCTGCGAGGGTCCAGAGGGGTTTTCGAAATGTTATTATACACATTGTACATATATTCTGCATATTTTCTTAGTCTACGCGTCATCCCCATTCCACAGTGGCCGTCAAATTGAATCAAACTGCCATTTCTCTACCATAATCTTCGAGAGCCACAAGAGTTGTCTGCTGCACAAAATGGTTATAGTACACCCTTTGATACCCTTTCCTACCCAGTAATGCCAGGGTAGGAACTCATAACCTTTGTCCCACATATCTCGGGATCGGTCAGTAATGGATTAGGGGATAAACATATCATCAGGGACTTTTCCTCTTTAAAGATCGACTTTCCCATTCCATTGTAACAAATGGGTAGACGACATCCAACACACACACACACACACACACACACACACACACACACACACACACACACACACACAAACACACACCTTCTGGAGGAAAGGACAAACAACAGCGAGAGTCTCCTGAGTTCACCCGGGAGACCAGACGACATAGATGGCATCTTACCTGCCCTGTTACACAGGCAATTGTAAAAGACACGACAACATGGTTAATTTGGAAATTCAGAGCCCTGTATGAATTTATCGGCCTGATATACTAGTATAACGTACACAATTCAAGGCACATTGTAGATACAACTAAGATAAGTAATTTGTAGGAAAAAAATACTGTGTTTTCTTGTTGTTTGTTTAAGAGATTGGCTGTGATCCAACCAATTTAGCAGTAGCAATATAAAACTGAAATCATCAGGTACGCCCACAATGTCGTCAAGAATTTCGAAGTTTACATCTGACATAATCATAATACTAGTAACACCCATTGGCATAATACCGGCAGTAATACTTATACCGGCAAATGATATAAACGATAAACTTTCGGTGATCCACTAGCGCAGCAACAGTAATTTCCGAGGTATGCACACTTCAGACATCCAAGTATTTCACACATTTTCAAAAAGGCTTCGATAACAGTGCATTCGAAGACAAAAAGGCCAAAAGTTTTCAGTTCATTTTCGGGGCAGGCGAGCTCGTCGTGGGACGAACACACTATCACGTTCATCGCAAGATTTGTAGATAATAATCACACGTGCTCACGGCACAAGATGAGCATGATTCAACAGCAATCTTGAATTTCTTTTGGTAACCAACAACTCGTGTAAAAGTGTGAAGAACCGTTGCATTATCGCCCAGATCTACGGCTGAATGGGTCAAATTGAACGTACGCCGCCATTTTCCAGCCATTTTTAATGCTACGCCAGCAGTAAAGTTTTACGTCATAGTGGTTGTGACGGACCAAAATTAAACGAAAATTCTTGATAGTATACGCCAATTTTCTAATGACTTTTTGTATGCTCACGCAGGTTTTTGTTTTGTGCAATTACTAACAGGAAAGGAAGGAACAACAGAGGATGTATAAAGGTACATGGCGGCAGTTAATTGTGCCGTGTTTCGTTCTGCCGGTATTATTGCACCCCCCTCCAACCACGCGCCCTTTCTCTAGTCTCTACCAGACTCCGGATCGCTGGAAAAATCGTAGAAATGGAAAAGAAAGCTCGTGGGTAATTAG
>NC_049982.1:23649854-23653343 GCF_000003815.2 Branchiostoma floridae
AAGACAGACGTCACTAATCTATGCTATAGACACCATTTTCAAAACCTCAGCTGGTCAACGAGGTGCAAAGCACTTCACATGTTGAGGCGCAAATACTTGCAACATGTTGGATGTAGACTGTAGATGTTACCTTCAATTAACGTTGACAAGATTCAAATCAGCCTTAAGAAACGTGGCAGGCATGTGTTGCTTATACTTCTATTCTGACTTCCAAAGAAAAGCCTTATCGCTTCTATAAAATTGAGGTATTGTTTTTTCGTACGGCTTTGTATGTGCATCACTCAAGAACCTCTGGATGAATTGTGATGACATTTGGTATGTGAGTAGGTGTGGGGAAGACAAAGGCCAGGGTCGATTTTTGGCCAACTAACTGTTTCCTTTGGTACTGCAATAAAGATTTCTTAGTATCTTTTGTAGGACATCCTATGGTTTTAATATTTGGTGGTAGATAACTTTTTGATTTCAGAAAGAAGTGGTGTAGGCTTGGACACCCTAGCATCTTTTTTTCCATGTAAAGCTACGGGCACAACCGTACGTGCTATTTGTCCGTACGTTTTTTGGGGAGGTCACGTCCGCCACGTATTTCTGAAAACGTTCAGGCTGTACAGGGCAGGTGCGTCGCCCGTACTGGCGAGGGGGGGGGAGGTGGCGGGGGGTTGGGGGAGAGGTGCGTCGCGAATCCGCAGCCCGATGGCACACAAAGTTTTGACTGCACGTAAAGTTCTACGGCGTGTCTGCATGCTCCAAAATCCGTCGGATTCCCTACGAGTTCGTATGGACCGGAGGCGGTACTTACCACTTACGGATCCCAAAAGATTGCCCACGTTTTGGCACGTAGACAGAACGTATTTGCACGTGCGGCGGGTTGTGCCCTTAGCTTTAACCTAGCCCGCCTAGCATCTTGTTAATGCAATGGCAACCTGGACCGAAAAACACGTGAATAATGATTGCCTACTTTGATTCGAATATTCGGCTTTCTTTCATGTTTCAACTAACGATGGAGGTTTTATCATGCACCACACGAAAACATCCATGTGAGGCGCACGTGATAACCACATGACCTGACCTTTACTTATGATTGCATAACTATGGTCAAATTTTCTTTTACAATTAATTCTGACACAATACAAGCATGTCAATGTTGTGTGGGCACCAGGGCATTTTTTTAATTAACCGACACACACTAGCGTTGCAAAACAACGACCTTGCTATTACTAGGATAGGAAGTACATACAATCAAATAAAGTATTTGCCAGAAACCAAACCTATTTTAGCCAAGATGTTAAACCTCACTCAACGGAACTCTCTGAAACGCTGTTGGCATGCAGAGTCCGTAGAAATCTCTTTGCCTATTTATTGTGCTCGAACTTCTCATCGCCTACTTTGCTCCATGCTCCATACTAATCTAAGATATTTAAGTATCTCTACAATCCTAGGATGTTCAGTGTTGTCACCATAGATGGTTTTCATCATTGCCAGTGATTGTTCGAAATAGCAAATTGCTTTCTTCTGATCGCCGAGTGCACACCAACATAATCCCAGACAGAAAAGTAACTCTGCAATCTCCGGATGATCCGCGTCGTTGCCATGGATAATTCTCATCATCGCAAGCGAGTGTTCAAAGAAGCTTTTTGCTTTCTTGTGATCACCACCTTTGCCCCAAGATGATCCCAAGTTGTGAAGTATCTTGGCAATTTTTTCATGTGCTATGTTGTCTCCATACATGCTTTTCATCATCGTCAATGACTGTTCGAAGTAGCTAATTGCTTTCTTCCGATCGCCCAGGCTACCCCAAGAGGCTCCAAGGTTGTGAAGTGACTCGGCAATGTGTGGGTGTGCCATGGTGTCTCCATAGATAGTTTTCGTCATGGCCAATGACTGTTCGAAGTAGCTGATTGCTTTCCTCTCAGAACCAAGTTCACTCCAAGATAATCCAAGGTTAATAAGTACCCCAGGAATGTCAGGATGTGCCGTATTGTCCCCATGGATAGTTTTGTTCATCGCCAATGACTGTTCTAAGTAATGAATTGCTTTCTTTTTATCGCCGAGTTTATTCCAAGCTGATCCAATGTTCCCAATTGCGTTGGCAATGTCTGGATGTGGTGTGTTTACTCCATAGATAGCTTTATACATCGCTAATGACTGTTCAAAGTAGCCCATTGCTTTCTCTTGATCGTTGAGAAGAGACCAAGATAATCCAAGGTGTTGAAGTGACGAGGCAATATGCGGATGTGCCATGTTGTCCCTATAGATTGTTTTCCACATTGTTAATGATTGTCCAAAGTAGCTAATTGCCTTCTGTTGATCGCCGATTTTACTCCAAGCCGATCCCTGGTTGTGAAGCAATTCGGCAATGTTCGGATGTGCCGTGTTTTCTCCATGGATACGTTTTCTCATTGACAATGACTCTTCCCAATATAGAATTGCTGTCTTCTGATCCCCAAGTTCAGTCCAAAATGATCCCAGGGCTTGAATTGACTCGGCAATGTTCGGATGTGACGTGTTGTCTCCATAAATATTTTTGTGCATTGTTATTGCCTGATTGCAGAATCTGATTGCTTTCTGGTGATCGCCAAGTTTACTCCAGGATATGGCCAGGTTATGAAGTGACTCCGCAATGTCCGGATGTGCCTTGTTGTCCCCATGGATAATTTCCTGCATCTTTAGCGTGTGTTCGTAGTAGCTAATCGCTTTCTTATCATCGCCAAGTTCACTCCAAGACGACCCCATGTTGTTAAGTGACATGGCAATGTCTGGATGTGCTGTGTTGTCTCCATGAATAGTTTTCTTCATCGTTAGTGACTGTTCGTAGTACCTAATTGCTTTCTTCTGATCTCCGAGTTTACTCCAACGTAATCCCAGGTTATGGAATGACGCGGCAATGATCGGATGTGCCGTGTTGTCTCCATACATAGTTGTAGCCATTTTTAAGGATTGGTCGAAGTAGCCGATTGCTCTCTCCTGATTGCCGAGTTTACTCCAAGAATATCCAAGGTTATTTAGTGAGGCGGAAATATGCATATTTGCCGCGTTGTCTCCCCATATGCCTTTAGCCATTGCTAATGATTGTTCGAAGAAGTTAATGGCTTTCTCCTGATCGCCAAGTTTACTCCAAGATGACCCCAGGCTCAAAAGTGAATATGCAATGTTAGGATGTGCCACGTTGTCTCCATAAAAACCTCGACATATCCTTAGTGACTGCTCGAAGTAGTGTTTTGCTTTAACATCTTTACGAAATGCCCAAAATTGTCCCAATTTCCTATAAATCTTAGCGCGTTTGATAGCATCACTGCCGACCTCACTAAGCGCTGCTTCCCAAAGGCGTTTGGACGTGTCTGATAAGAGTAGGTTATCTGCTATTTGCCCCAAACATTCATTAGATACATCAAATATAGTCGTTTTAAAAAGGCTGCCTCGACTGAACCTCCAAACTAGCATGAACCATGTTTGGGATAGACTTCTTCAAAGTGGATAGCCCTGCAGTAGTAT
>NC_049982.1:23740498-23741640 GCF_000003815.2 Branchiostoma floridae
GGGTTAGGGTAATGCTTAGATGCAAGATTGCTAACAGTGTATTCAAGACGGTCAAACTTGCTATCACTGTAAAGGTATCTGGGTACGGAGCTTGAATCTGCAACCTGCATTTGAAATTTGGAAGATTGGGTGCTTACTTCCCGACTATATGACTTAACCGCTAACCGCTAGGGTTAGGGTTAGGGTTAAGGTTAGGGTTAGGGTAGTGCTTAGATGCAATATTGCTAAGAGTGTATTCTAGTCGGTCAAACTTGCTATCATTGAAAAGGTATCTTGGTACAGAGTTGTAATCTGCAAACCGTTTTGAAATTGGGTGCTTACTTCCCGAGATATGACTTAAACACTAACCGCTAGGGTTAGGGTTAGGGTTAAGGTTAGGGTTAGGGTAGTGCTTAGATGCAATATTGCTAAGAGTGTATTCTAGTCGGTCAAACTTGCTATCATTGAAAAGGTATCTTGGTACAGAGTTGTAATCTGCAAACCGTTTTGAAATTGGGTGCTTACTTCCCGAGATATGACTTAAACACTAACCGCTAGGGTTAGGGTTAGGGTTAAGGTTAGGGTTAGGGTAGTGCTTAGATGCAATATTGCTAAGAGTGTATTCTAGTCGGTCAAACTTGCTATCATTGAAAAGGTATCTTGGTACAGAGTTGTAATCTGCAAACCGTTTTGAAATTGGGTGCTTACTTCCCGAGATATGACTTAAACACTAACCGCTAGGGTTAGGGTTAGGGTTAAGGTTAGGGTTAGGGTAGTGCTTAGATGCAATATTGCTAAGAGTGTATTCTAGTCGGTCAAACTTGCTATCATTGAAAAGGTATCTTGGTACAGAGTTGTAATCTGCAAACCGTTTTGAAATTGGGTGCTTACTTCCCGAGATATGACTTAAACACTAACCGCTAGGGTTAGGGTTAGGGTTAAGGTTAGGGTTAGGGTAGTGCTTAGATGCAATATTGCTAAGAGTGTATTCTAGTCGGTCAAACTTGCTATCATTGAAAAGGTATCTTGGTACAGAGTTGTAATCTGCAAACCGTTTTAAAATTGGGTGCTTACTTCCCGAGATATGACTTAAACACTAACCGCTAGGGTTAGGGTTAGGGTTAAGGTTAGGGTTAGGGTAGTGCTTAGACTCAATGACCGTA
>NC_049982.1:23742032-23745263 GCF_000003815.2 Branchiostoma floridae
CAGGTAACTGGAAATGGGAACAACCATGGCCCAGGTGAACATTGAGGTGCAACATGTGTACTTTCCATACATGTCTTTTGTGACAAATGAAAATATTGCATAAGCTAGCGCTTTTACGAAAGAAAAAAGATGACAAAATTTCAAGTGTGGGCTACTCTAAGGATGAAATGTGACACGTTTGTTTTGATAAAGGAACAATATGGCCAATCAATTTGTTTACACAACCCCCTGACAGTAGGACACCAGGCTCTCATAGGCGAACAATGCGAATTGTTCACACCTTTACCTGGCAAGGTATATGTGCCAGACACAGCTTGGCTTGGTTTGGTTTGGTTTGGTTTGACAAACAACAAACAAACAGCATTCGAGTATCTGAAGTTACTTTTAAACAAATGATTGGTTTCCAAATCCAACATAGTATACACAATTATTGCAAATATCCGGTTAAGGCCTGTCATGTTATACCATTATCAAATGGTGTGATATGATCACAGCAAAGTGCATTATATCAAGGCTCTGTTTTGAACATCCTTGGTAATATTATGTCTATCCACAATTCTACCAAACCAGACATAACCAGACAGTTGCCATCATGACTGTCTGTCATGATTCAGTAATACTGGAGACTAAATGGTAGCTACTAGCAATAGGTGTATTGGCAAAACTAAAAAAAGGAGACTTTTACATGTGGCTGTATATTCAAAGTTGAGGGTTTAGGTGTGAAACTTGGTGCCATACTGGCAAGCTCAGACTATGGTGCATACATGTTGCATGATGGGTAAGTGGCCACAACTATCACGGTAAAATACAAAATACAAAGAACATACTTTCGGTAGTTTAGTCAGAGTTTAGCATCGACGCAATCAAGGACGTTATATTCAATTATAAGACATATACAACTTCCTTGCTGCTAGAATGAATCTAAATTGCAAAACTGCTTTGGTACTGTTTCTAGTGTTGCTTCATCATTTGAGTAGAATTTACTATTAGTATAAAGCTGCTTTGGCAAATTGATCAAGACACAAAGAACTGCAAATCTAACAAGACAAATTCAGGATAATGTTTATAAAGTATCAACTCAGTAACTTGCAAACAAGAAAATTGGGTGGGTTTATACAGAAGTTCCAAAGCTAAACAAATCAAGTTCAAGTGGATGCTTTCTCTTGAGAGCTGTAACTTACATATTCTAAGATATTTGCAGACGGTCAGAGCAAAAATCTAGCAGTGACTATCTACTTCATATGAAACAGTTAATGCTCAATACACATCATGTTGTCATTCCCAGACACTACTGTCTGAAACAACCCTTCACAACCCCGGGGTTCCAGGTAACACTTTACCTGGCTTGGTGGAACCCCTCTTGGGATGTTTTCACACTGGGCGGTGAGGGGCAATCAGTCAACAATAGGGTAACTTGGGGTCAAAGGTGGTTGCTATGTGTTGCTAGGGGAGCCAACACCCACTTCGCTGGGGGTCTCAAGAAATGACTTACGGTCATTGAGGATGCAATATTGCTAAGAGTGTATTCTAGTCGGTCAAACTTGCTATCATTGAAAAGGTATCTTGGTACAAAGTTGTAATCTGCAAACCGTTTTAAAATTGGGTGCTTACTTCCCGAGATATGACTTAAACACTAACCGCTAGGGTTAGGGTTAGGGTAGTGCTTAGATGCAATATTGCTAAGAGTGTATTCTAGTCGGTCAAACTTGCTATCATTGACAAGGTATCTTGGTACAGAGTTGTAATCTGCAAACCGTTTTGAAATTGGGTGCTTACTTCCCGAGATATGACTTAAACACTAACCGCTAGGGTTAGGGTTAGGGTTAAGGTTAGGGTTAGGGTAGTGCTTAGATGCAATATTGCTAAGAGTGTATTCTAGTCGGTCAAACTTGCTATCATTGAAAAGGTATCTTGGTACAGAGTTGTAATCTGCAAACCGGTTTTGAAATTGGGTGCTTACTTCCCGAGATATGACTTAAACACTAACCGCTAGGGTTAGGGTTAGGGTTAAGGTTAGGGTTAGGGTAGTGCTTAGATGCAATATTGCTAAGAGTGTATTCTAGTCGGTCAAACTTGCTATCATTGAAAAGGTATCTTGGTACAGAGTTGTAATCTGCAAACCGTTTTGAAATTGGGTGCTTACTTCCCGAGATATGACTTTAACACTAACCGCTAGGGTTAGGGTTAGGGTTAAGGTTAGGGTTAGGGTAGTGCTTAGATGCAATATTGCTAAGAGTGTATTCTAGTCGGTCAAACTTGCTATCATTGAAAAGGTATCTTGGTACAGAGTTGTAATCTGCAAACCGTTTTGAAATTGGGTGCTTACTTCCCGAGATATGACTTAAACACTAACCGCTAGGGTTAGGGTTAGGGTTAAGGTTAGGGTTAGGGTAGTGCTTAGATGCAATATTGCTAAGAGTGTATTCTAGTCGGTCAAACTTGCTATCATTGAAAAGGTATCTTGGTACAGAGTTGTAATCTGCAAATCGATTTGAAATTGGGTGCTTACTTCCCGATATATGACTTAAACACTAACCGCTAGGGTTAGGGTTAGGGTTAAGGTTAGGGTTAGAGTAGTGCTTAGATGCAATATTGCTAAGAGTGTATTCTAGTCGGTCAAACTTGCTATCATTGAAAAGGTATCTTGGTACAGAGTTGTAATCTGCAAACCGTTTTGAAATTGGGTGCTTACTTCCCGAGATATGACTTAAACACTAACCGCTAGGGTTAGGGTTAGGGTTAGGGTTAAGGTTAGGGTTAGGGTAGTGCTTAGATGCAATATTGCTAAGAGTGTATTCTAGTCGGTCAAACTTGCTATCATTGAAAAGGTATCTTGGTACAGAGTTGTAATCTGCAAACCGATTTGAAATTGGGTGCTTACTTCCCGAGATATGACTTAAACACTAACCGCTAGGGTTAGGGTTAGGGTTAAGGTTAGGGTTAGGGTAGTGCTTAGATGCAATATTGCTAAGAGTGTATTCTAGTCGGTCAAACTTGCTATCATTGAAAAGGTATCTTGGTACAGAGTTGTAATCTGCAAACCGTTTTGAAATTGGGTGCTTACTTCCCGAGATATGACTTAAACACTAACCGCTAGGTGTTAGGGTTAGGGTTAGGGTTAGGGTTAGGGGTAGTGCTTAGATGCATATATTGCAATAATGAGTGTATTCTAGTAGGTCTAAACTGTGCTAACTCATTGAACAAGGTATCTTGGTATCATGAGTTGTAATC
>NC_049982.1:23745688-23746331 GCF_000003815.2 Branchiostoma floridae
GGTGCTTACTTCCCGAGATATGACGTAAACACTAACCGTTAGGGTTAGGGTTAGGGTTAAGGTTAGGGTTAGGGTAGTGCTTAGATGCAATATTGCTAAGAGTGTATTCTAGTCGGTCAAACTTGCTATCATTGAAAAGGTATCTTGGTACAGACTTGTAATCTGCAAACCGTTTTGAAATTGGGTGCTTACTTCCCGAGATATGACTTAAACACTAACCGCTAGGGTTAGGGTTAGGGTTAAGGTTAGGGTTAGGGTAGTGCTTAGATGCAATATTGCTAAGAGTGTATTCTAGTCGGTCAAACTTGCTATCATTGAAAAGGTATCTTGGTACAGAGTTGTAATCTGCAAACCGTTTTGAAATTGGGTGCTTACTTCCCGAGATATGACTTAACGTAACCGCAGGTTAGGTTAGGGTTAAGGTTAGGGTTAGGGTAGTGCTTAGATGCAATATTGCTAAGAGTGTATTCTAGTCGGTCAAACTTGCTATCATGATAAGTATGCTTGCAGATAGTTGTTATCTACAACCGTTTTAAACTTGTTGCTCACTTCCCGAGATATGACGACAACCCTACCCGCAAGGGTTAGGTTTAGGATTAAGATTAGGGTTAGGCTAGTGCTTAGACTCAATGACCGTAACATC
>NC_049982.1:23761379-23839331 GCF_000003815.2 Branchiostoma floridae
CAGTGAAAAGGTATCTTGGTACAGAGTTGTAATCTGCAAACGGTTTTGAAATTGGGTGCTTACTTGCCGATATATGACTCTAACTCTAACCGCTACGGTTAGGGTTAGGGTTAAGGTTAGGGTTAGGGTAGTGCTTAGATGCAATATTGCTAAGAGTGTATTCTAGTCGGTCAAACTTGCTATCATTGAAAAGGTATCTTGGTACAGAGTTGTAATCTGCAAACCGTTTTGAAATTGGGTGCTTACTTCCCGAGATATGACTTAAACACTAACCGCTAGGGTTAGGGTTAGGGTTAAGGTTAGGGTTAGGGTAGTGCTTAGATGCAATATTGCTAAGAGTGTATTCTAGTCGGTCAAACTTGCTATCATTGAAAAGGTATCTTGGTACAGAGTTGTAATCTGCAAACCGTTTTGAAATTGGGTGCTTACTTCCCGAGATATGACTTAAACACTAACCGCTAGGGTTAGGGTTAGGGTTAAGGTTAGGGTTAGGGTAGTGCTTAGATGCAATATTGCTAAGAGTGTATTCTAGTCGGTCAAACTTGCTATCATTGAAAAGGTATCTTGGTACAGAGTTGTAATCTGCAAACCGATTTGAAATTGGGTGCTTACTTCCCGAGATATGACTTAAACACTAACCGCTAGGGTTAGGGTTAGGGTTAAGGTTAGGGTTAGGGTAGTGCTTAGATGCAATATTGCTAAGAGTGTATTCTAGTCGGTCAAACTTGCTATCATTGAAAAGGTATCTTGGTACAGAGTTGTAATCTGCAAACCGTTTTGAAATTGGGTGCTTACTTCCCGAGATATGACTTAAACACTAACCGCTAGGGTTAGGGTTAGGGTTAAGGTTAGGGTTAGGGTAGTGCTTAGATGCAATATTGCTAAGAGTGTATTCTAGTCGGTCAAACTTGCTATCATTGAAAAGGTATCTTGGTACAGAGTTGTAATCTGCAAACCGTTTTGAAATTGGGTGCTTACTTCCCGAGATATGACTTAAACACTAACCGCTAGGGTTAGGGTTAGGGTTAAGGTTAGGGTTAGGGTAGTGCTTAGATGCAATATTGCTAAGAGTGTATTCTAGTCGGTCAAACTTGCTATCATTGAAAAGGTATCTTGGTACAGAGTTGTAATCTGCAAACCGTTTTGAAATTGGGTGCTTACTTCCCGAGATATGACTTAAACACTAACCGCTAGGGTTAGGGTTAGGGTTAAGGTTAGGGTTAGGGTAGTGCTTAGATGCAATATTGCTAAGAGTGTATTCTAGTCGGTCAAACTTGCTATCATTGAAAAGGTATCTTGGTACAGAGTTGTAATCTGCAAACCGTTTTGAAATTGGGTGCTTACTTCCCGAGATATGACTTAAACACTAACCGCTAGGGTTAGGGTTAAGGTTAGGGTTAGGGTAGTGCTTAGATGCAATATTGCTAAGAGTGTATTCTAGTCGGTCAAACTTGCTATCATTGAAAAGGTATCTTGGTACAGAGTTGTAATCTGCAAACCGTTTTGAAATTGGGTGCTTACTTCCCGATATATGACTTAAACACTAACCGCTAGGGTTAGGGTTAGGGTTAAGGTTAGGGTTAGGGTAGTGCTTAGATGCAATATTGCTAAGAGTGTATTCTAGTCGGTCAAACTTGCTATCATTGAAAAGGTATCTTGGTACAGAGTTGTAATCTGCAAACCGTTTTGAAATTGGGTGCTTACTTCCCGAGATATGACTTAAACACTAACCGCTAGGGTTAGGGTTAGGGTTAAGGTTAGGGTTAGGGTAGTGCTTAGATGCAATATTGCTAAGAGTGTATTCTAGTCGGTCAAACTTGCTATCATTGAAAAGGTATCTTGGTACAGAGTTGTAATCTGCAAACCGTTTTGAAATTGGGTGCTTACTTCCCGAGATATGACTTAAACGCTAACCGCTAGGGTTAGGGTTAGGGTTAAGGTTAGGGTTAGGGTAGTGCTTAGATGCAATATTGCTAAGAGTGTATTCTAGTCGGTCAAACTTGCTATCATTGAAAAGGTATCTTGGTACAGAGTTGTAATCTGCAAACCGTTTTGAAATTGGGTGCTTACTTCCCGAGATATGACTTAAACACTAACCGCTAGGGTTAGGGTTAGGGTTAAGGTTAGGGTTAGGGTAGTGCTTAGATGCAATATTGCTAAGAGTGTATTCTAGTCGGTCAAACTTGCTATCATTGAAAAGGTATCTTGGTACAGAGTTGTAATCTGCAAACCGTTTTGAAATTGGGTGCTTACTTCCCGAGATATGACTTAAACACTAACTGCTAGGGTTAGGGTTAGGGTTAAGGTTAGGGTTAGGGTAGTGCTTAGATGCAATATTGCTAAGAGTGTATTCTAGTCGGTCAAACTTGCTATCATTGAAAAGGTATCTTGGTACAGAGTTGTAATCTGCAAACCGTTTTGAAATTGGGTGCTTACTTCCCGAGATACTAACCGCTAGGGTTAGGGTTAGGGTTAAGGTTAGGGTTAGGATAGTGCTTAGATGCAATATTGCTAAGAGTGTATTCTAGTCGGTCAAACTTGCTATCATTGAAAAGGTATCTTGGTACAGAGTTGTAATCTGCAAACCGTTTTAAAATTGGGTGCTTACTTCCCGAGATATGACTTAAACACTAACCGCTAGGGTTAGGGTTAGGTTTAAGGTTAGGGTTAGGGTAGTGCTTAGATGCAATATTGCTAAGAGTGTATTCTAGTCGGTCAAACTTGCTATCATTGAAAAGGTATCTTGGTACAGAGTTGTAATCTGCAAACCGATTTGAAATTGGGTGCTTACTTCCCGAGATATGACTTAAACACTAACCGCTAGGGTTAGGGTTAGGGTTAAGGTTAGGGTTAGGGTAGTGCTTAGATGCAATATTGCTAAGAGTATATTCTAGTCGGTCAAACTTGCTATCATTGAAAAGGTATCTTAGTATGCTAGTTTTTAGATACACACCCTAATCAGAGCCCTTGGTTTAGTTCTCTAGTGTCAAAGCAGCTATTTGACGATGACACCACTATCTGCAAGGGGGGGGGGTGAATACCACCGAGATGGAGAAAAATTATATTTTACAATGGATTCAACAGGTACTGGGTCTTTCCTACTGCAGACACTCCAATAATGCCCAAATTTCACATAAAATTCCACCAAGAAAGGATTTTTAATGGTTTAAATCATTTTTTTGTTTCTGTCCCCGGTGAGCTCTCTCACCGGGGACTCTAGGCGCCTGCGCTAATTCTGGCTTCACCCTTCTATTTGGGCTAGGGTTTCAAATATGCAAATGCCGAGAAAAACGTACGGGATTCGAAAGCGGTTTTAGCTTACAATTACGCACCTATACACCCGTTCACAGACACGAATTAGCCGGATGCCTCTTGGGGATTATATAGATGTAGATTGTTCAGTCTATTTAATTCTTTCCTCTCACACAAACCAGTATCACGTGAGGGCTACCGTCAAGAAGCTCACCTGCCTACTGAGGTCAGCTCCGCCCAGGAGTAGCCTGGAGTCTGACAGTCTTGTTTGCTCTAGTTCGCTACCGAAGGCTATTGCGCGACCTTCTGGAATGGACTACACCGGGGAACAAGGCTGGACTACAGGCTACGCAGGAGAAGGTCTGTCCGCTAAGCGGTGTGTCCCCATAGAGGGTACAGGGGTCATAGTGTCGGACCTTAGGAGATGACGGAACCCGAGAAACATGGATATTGCCGATATTTGGTGAAGGTGTCTTGTGACGTACAGCACAGTACAAAATAGGAGTTCGTGTTCCGAAACCTACAACGGAGAAAACAACAACAAACAAATTCATGTCAAGAAAAGGTCAATGAGAACGTGATTTTACCGGATTATGTCAGGTAGAAAAATGATCTACCTTTGAGTTATTCTCGATGTTACTTTTTTTTCAAAATCCTTTTGTACCAAACCACTCAAAGCCTATCTTGTAACATATACTGATATAGCTCACGAAATCACGAAATCCTATTCTTTTGTTTTATCATGTTGTAAAATGATAGCAATAATGACTATGAAACAGGAATAATATTAAAGACTTACATCATACAGAGGGTTGTCCCTGCTCTCCTCCTCGCCATCATCAGCTACGTCCGGCAGTTCTTGGCGTTTCGCCCATTCATCGTAGTACCCCTCTTGCCGGCGGGGCAGCAGTGATGGCCAATCACTGCCTGGCGAGGAGTTAGTTGCTGTCTCGAGACGACATTGCTCTTGCAACGGTGCCACCTAGCTACTGAAACGGTAGGCCATAGACCCATTTTCAAAACTCAGGTTCTGTCCCTAAATATGCGAAAACGAGAACTTGTGTCGGGTGGTCAGAATAAATTTTCACATGTAAAAAAAGTTACACAGCCCTATCTAGCCCTATCCTCGTTTTCGTCCAACTCACGCATGTTCCGAGAGATTGTGTTCTCGCGAGAGCAGACTTCGCAATGGCGCTGGAATTTGGAAAGATGTGTATCGTTCTCTGTGTGTAAATAACTATGATATCAATCAATGGGCGTGTGCTTGTGTTTTAGGTGGTTTCATTTGCATCGCGATGCGGGAAGAGTTTCTGTGCACCGTGGAGGCGTACAGGGACAGACTGGAGCCCGCCATGATGACCTTGGAAGACAAGGGGTCCCGGGAACAAGTGGCACGGGACATCGTTCCCAAGTTCTACCGCGAGCTGGATGGTGTCATATTCATCTATAGGGTTCTTTCTTAAACATAATGGAGTTCAGTCAGAATAAAGTTCAGTCAGAATAGGATTAAACATTGATGTATCGTGTGCATTAGTCTGTTGTACTTATGAATTTGATCATGTAACTTGAAAAATTGACTCAGAAATTGAGAAAAATGTATGCTTTATTATGTAGAATAACGAAAGTAGGGGAGAAAGTAGCTCATGTTGGGAGGTGCTATCGGGAGGTTCCTTTCCAGAAAACATTAATTCTGCATTCTCGCGAAAGTTTTTTTAATACCATGTTATCATATCATTATCTGTATCATCTTATTCACTCACCGTCTGGTTGTTAACATTCTATTATCTTTTTTTTATTACTATTATTTTGTTACCATTGTCATTTCTTAGAAAGTATTTAAGTATCAATTATTATTTGCATATTTCTTATAGTTCGCTTGTAACTCCAATCTGGAGGTTTCGGCCTTGTAAAGGATATACTATTTCTGTTGCCCAAACCTCTAAAATCTCATTCTGTGCATGCTGAATCTTGATAAATAAATGAAAAATCCAGTTCCAGATACTAAGTACACTGTATGCAAATTTACATAATAAAAGGAGTACTAAACTCCAGAAGGGACTGTTATTTTCCAATAGATAATGTATCGATGAATACATGATCAGCCGACTTTTTTGCAGAATTCCACAGGTGGCGAATGACGCGACGTGTGTTTGTAAAGCCACATGACATTCACTAAACCCATGCAGACACTACACATGTATTCCCTTTAAGCCCCCTTCACACGAGAGCACGAATCAGTGGAATGCCGTCGGAATGAAAATTCTTTTCTATTCCTGGCAATTCCTGGCAATTCGTAGTGTGTTCTAACTGCATTCCAGCTATTTGTGCCCATTCTTTTGGCTAGCCCGAAAGTTTTTGACATGTTAAAAACTGTCGAGGTGCATTCGAAGTGGAGAAATATTGAATGGCATTCATAGTGGATTCCAAGTGGATTCTAACTATTCTAACTGCAGTCTGACCGCATTCTGTGGAATTCCAATATCATTCGAAGCATTCTTATCTCATTCGATGGAGAATCCTGCCCGAATGTGGCCGAAAGAATATCTGGAATGTAATCGGAATGTCTAGAATACACTACGAATGCACGGGAATAGAAAAGAATTTTCATTCTGACGGCATTCTGGCTCATTCAGTCTCGTGTGAAGGGGATTTAAGGCCCATTTGGAATTCCCACCTGAATGGCCCCGAATGTGGCACGAATGTTGCAAATAATTCATTCCGGCTGGTTCTGCTTGATTCCTGCTGATTCGGTTTCCGTGTGAAGGCCCTATTACATATACTATAGACACTTCCTTCATCATAATTACTTTAGGCATAAATGAGGGGCAATGAGCACACACAATTGTTCACAAGATATCAAAGAATACATAATGAGTTTTTTATCGACCCTCAAATTGGTTTTGTAACCTAACTTTTGTTGGGCCTTGTCAGGCACATTGTATTCAGCCATGGGCTGACATTGTTTAATATGATTAGAATGTAATTAGAGAATACTTGGGGAGTTTGTGACATCCTGAGTGCTTGTTGACGACACAGTAGCCACACTGTCGACATGACGCATCAAAGACCTGGGGCAAAGGGACGCATCACGTTCAAAGCGGCGGAAGCATACACGGACGTAACCTCCCCCAATAGTTCACACCTTTCAGTCATGGTAGCTGTATCTAACGGCATTTCGCAGTAGACTATGAGCAAAGTGAACTCAGCCTGGACCCCCTAATACGTTTCATCATGCAGTGTTCTAAGGTCTAACCAAGAAGGGCTCATATTGGAAAGTCTCACGGATGTAACATACTATTGTCACTCCTTGAAGTGTTCCGTTCTGTGGCAGAGGTGAAGGGAGGTAGACATTAAAAATTGCGACCACTACCTGCCTCCAAGACGTTAACATCTGCTTGGAGAATACTCTGATCCGTTACCTTAACATGGAATCGATTTAGTCTAGAACAAAGACAAAGATGCGTCTTCAACGACATTTATTCAACGTACCAGCCGCAATATTGGAAATGCATATATATATATATATATATATATATATATATATATAATCATCACTGTTCACCAAATTACATGTGGTTGATTAAATATTACGTGTATGGGTTATGTAACAAATGCTTCGTCTATCATTAATTAGATACATTGCCGATCTGACCAAAGGTTCACGTAAAATGTTTATCTATAAAAGGAATTCCACCCACCAATAATCGACCAGTTTCTTAGTTTGGGATACACATTAAAATCGGCCTCATCAGATTATGTTTGAGCAAGAACCCTATAGATGAATATGACGCCATTCAGTTCGCGGTAGAAATTAGGAACGATGTCACGTGCCACTTGTTCCCAGGACCCCTTCTCTTCCAAGGTCACCATGGCGGGCTCCAGCTTGTCCCTGTACGCCTCCACAGTGTGCAGAAACTCTTCCCTCATCGCGATGCAGATCAAACCGCCTGAAACACAAACATCGGCCCATTAATGGATATTGCAGTTACTTACACATAAACAGAGGACAACAGACTCTTTCCCAACTGTCTATCATGTATTTTGTATGTATGTAAAAATTGTGTACAGTCGCATGCAAAATTATTCAACCCCCCTCACATTTTTGCTATTTTGGTAAAACAAGATACACTACAACTACAAACTAGTACCAAATCATATGACAGATGAACAGCTAGTTTATAACAATTTGAAACAAGAACAAAAGTCAAGATTTTATTTCAAACTTCATCCAAAGATGCAAATTTTCTAGAAAAAGCAGGTTGCAAAATTATTCAACCCCCTGCAATGATGTGTCTTTAGCATTTCGTGCAGCACCTTTTAGCTGCAACTACCTACTGCAGACAGGATGATAGCCTATCACAAGCTTCTGGCAGCACTCTTTGGGACTTGGGCCCATTCCTTTTGGGCAATGGTCTCCAACTCAGCAATGTTCTGAGGTCTATGTGCCACAACAGTGTTCTTCGGATTCCACCAGAAATTCTCAAGTGGGTTCAACTCTGGAGACTGTTATGGTCACTCGAGAACATTCTGGCATTTTCTCCCTAACAATCCTTTGTGGATTTTTATGTGTACTTCGGGTCATTGTCTTGCTGAAATGTCCAATGATGCCCCAGATTTAACTACTTCAAGGACTTGCTGACATTCTGGACCAAAATATCCTAGTACTTGCTTGAATCCATGGTGCCTTCAACACAGTACAGTAGAGATTCCCAGTACCATGAGAAGCAAAACTGTCCCCCACAGCATTACAGTCTCACCACTATGCTTCACGATAGGCAGGGTGTTCTTCTCCGCGTACGCCTCACTCTTCCTGCGCCAAACATACTTCTTATCCATAGGACCCAAGAACTCAAGTTTTGTTTCATCAAACCATAGAAAAGTGTTCCAAAACGTCTGTGGCTATGGCTATGGCAGGTTGGTTTGAGCATACTGGAGTTGTCTTTTCTTGTTGCGTGATCTCAGCAACGGTGTGGGTTTTGGGGTTCTGGGCATTGAGCTCTTCAGTATGAAGTATGTGGCGTACTATGTCCACTGTTACATCAGTTCCTCCTGGAGCCAAATTGTTTTTCAGGTCCTTTGCTGTAAGCCTAGGGGTTTTGTCCACATGTCATCTCGGGATTATTGCTGTGGCTGCTGAATTTTGGTCAGATATGTAAGCAGATCCAAAAAGAGGTTGAAGCTGGGGCATCATTGGACATTCCAGCAAGACAATAACCCCAAGTACACATCAAAATCCACAAAGGATTGGTTAAAGAGAAAAAGTTGGAATGTTCTCGAGTGACCATAACAGTCTCCAGAGTTGAACCCACTTGAGAATTTCTGGTGGTATCCGAAGAACACTGTCGTGGCACATAGACCTCAGAATATTCCTGAGTTGGAGACCATTGCCCAAAAGGAATGGGCCCAAAGTCCCAAAGAGTGCTGCCAGAAGCTTGTGATAGGCTATCATCCTGTCTGCAGCAAGTAGTTGCAGCTAAAAGGTGCTGCACGAAGTTCTAAAGACACATCATTGCAGGGGGTTGAATAATTTTGAAACCTACTTTTTCTAGAAAATTTGCATATTTGGAAGAAGTATGCAATAAAATCTTGATTTTTGCTCTTGTATTGAATTGTAATAAACTAGCTGTTCATCTGTCATATGATTTGGTACTAGTTTGCAGTTGTAATGTTTCTTATTTTGCCAAAATAGGAAACATGTGAGGGGGGTTGAATAATTTTGCATGCAACTGTATATAGACTTATAGGACTTATAAGGACTCTAAACGATGTAAAGTGTATCTTTGTTATATACATTGTCTGACCCTTGCCTCTTCCCTCATGACCTCAATGAAAAGCGGCCTGCAGGCCGATTTGAGCTTCCATGCATAAATAAATGTTCAAACAAAAAACAAACAAACAAACAAACGTGTCAGCTCTATTACGAAATCTGCTCTCGCGAGAGAACAAACTGGCGTAAGCATGTGTGAGTTGGGCGAAAACGAGGGTCGGGCTGCAAAATATCTCAACATGTAAAACCTCATTTTACCACCGGACCCTTGTTTTCGAAGATTTCTCAGTTTTTGAACGGGGTCTTCTGCCTACCATCGTTTCGGTATGGTAAACACTCTACTATCTCGCTACTAGCTGGCGCTGTTGCAAAAACAATGCGGTCCCAAACGTATTAGATTCATTTTAGTCCTTTAGCCATATCACAGAACAAAGTTTTGCCTTACCTGGTTTAACGATGCGGATGAGCTCCGGAAAACAGTCGTCCTTCAAGTGACCTTGACTGAACGACCCGCAGCAAGCAATGGCGTCATAGTGATCTGAAACATAGAGACAGTTTGTGCTGTCAATGTTCTCTGGATAAGCGCCTTTCGGGTGATCCGATTATGTCTACCTTGTCAACATTCATGTCGTGCTTAGTGTTCAAGATTTTAACCTCGAAAACATATGTAACCTAGGCAACCATAGATGGCAGTCTTCATCCCTTATCTACACTGCTTTGTGACTCTCCTGGCCTCAAGACAAAATAGCAGCGAAGTTACATTATAGGCCAACACTGAATTGTATATCATGGCAGTAGCCTGTCAAGTTGATACTATAAGCATTGACAGAAACGAAATATGATAGAGGATGAGGATACAGAGGAAAACGGATACAGTCGTTGCATGAATCGGAAAGAAAATCTGCTCCAGTCATGAACCTTGATCCAGCATTGAAACTTTGTCATGTTTGGGACCACATTCGCCTGGCTGCAGCAGCGACACCTAGCTGCAGTGCATTGTAGAACCAGTCAGAGGACCGTGCCAGAGAGACGGTGACCGAAACTCCGGCTAAGCATTATCTCTTTGATTGTGTGCAAAGAAGTTTGTATTATCCAGTGATTCAAATGTGGTGAAACTATTCACGAATTTATGAGCACAGTACGACTACAGAGTAGCTATGTTTTCCACGTTCACACGTACCGTCTTGTATGTCGAGGCGCCGTGGTCCCAGGAAGTCACAGATGTACCTGTGGTACAGGTTCCTGGATTGGGCGATGTCTAACATACCCTGGCTGCCGTCAATCGCATCCAGGTTGGTATAACCCAGCTTTATCAGCTTCAGGGGAGCCGAAAGGAAAGAAATTATCAAAATGATACCATAAAAGTTACTTAACCACAACATGTTTTCTAACTATCGCTCTGTATTGCACTGAATGTCTAAACCTGGACACCGGCAGTTACAGAGCAACCTGCTAGGAGGCCAAAACCTAAACCACTTTTTCTTACATTAACAACTATCTGCCTATCTCAATACCAAAGCATTTCCATGACAAAACATACTGTAACCAGACGTTCTGTTGCGGTGCCAAGGAAATACTCTCCAGGCAGATTTGCCTGTGGCATAAGATAGTATCAAAGCTGGTCAAGGAGTATAGCCTGCCAAAGGGAGTGATCATGGAGATTACCAAGGAAATTCCGGAAAGCCTATACACATGCAGCTGACCAGTTACGATGAACTACCTAACAAACAAGCATACCAAATATTGTCGCAATCAATACGGGGTTTTCAGGTTATCCGTAAACGCAAACACTCACTCAGACAGACACACCAAAAACAGTACGTTTATCGTTTTATGGAGGTAATAAACCGGCCCTGTTCGCCTTACCTCCATCGCACACAAGCCGGTTCCGGCGGCTACATCCAGGATCCGTGCAGCCTTGTTCCCTGACAGGACCTCAGCTAGAGCCTCTGCACACTGGCGGGGACCGTTGTAGTTCAGATCAAACAGGTCCTACAGACAAAAACAAAAATTGGTTTAACGACATCACGGTTTACCATACTGTAAATCGTGATGTATCCGCTGTGGTTTTGTTCGCGCATTCACAATACCTCGGTACAATGACGGTAGATCCAAACTGCAATATTTAGAAGATATTACAATTGATATCCCTAAATACCCTGTTTTCAAAACAGCGAATATCGGAGATTGTGGTGAACTTTCGTTACTTACGACATATTCCCGCACAGTTTCTGTTTATGTAGCGCACGTAATTTACGCTATTTAGGGAGTGTTCAAGTCTCTGTTGTTGGAGTATTTTTTTTCTTCAATGAAAAGGGAAACTTGTATTCTGGCGTATGCATTCATGGGACGTAGAAAGTCTAAAGCTGGTTGAGAAATAGCGAAAGGGAATTTAACTGGGTTAACCTCCCATATTAGGTAAAGCCGCCCCAGGTGTTCCACCCCAGCCTCATTGAAAGAATATTGGTACCATCAAAACAGACCTTCCTTACCTTGTCATACCTATCGGCCCATGTGTCGTAATACCTGAAGACCTCTTCCCTGGTCATGCCGGTTTTCTGTGCACCATGGCAGAGGGTGTCGCTGAGTTGGACGTCTACTGTGCCATCAGTGCCCGCCATTCTTCTTGCTTATCTGACTGCGCAACGAAAAACGCCAGCTTTCGTTAATGGCTGCTGTCAGAGTACACAAAGCCCATTTAATATGGCTGCTGTCAGAGTGACCTAGATTTTCTGTGAACCGTATACACGTCCGGTAACAAACATTCTAACAACACCGTATACAAATACAGCAATTTCTACTTGATCGCGATAGGCTTAGTAGTGAGACGTACATCAGGAAAATCCGCTACTTATTCAAAAATTCAAGACTCCCGTGGTGCAACAAAATACCAGGATTATCACTGACCTAGATATTCCTGTAAATTTAGTACAGACGGTGACCAACACTCTACAATCGATACCACAGATACTCTCTACTGGTAGTATAAAAGGTTAGAAATCTGCTATACAACATTGAAGGCCCATGGCAGCTAGTGGTGTTTATACAGTGTAACTTCGGACTGGTCTGCGATAGTAAATAGTCTCTACCAGACTCCGGATCGCTGGAAAATCGTAGAAATGGAACAAATAGAGAGGAATATAACGGGCCAGGGAACAGCTCGCGACATAGTAAACATGACATCAATGACACAAAGCCCATTTAATATGGCTGTCAGCGAACTGGTAAGACCAGTAGGCGACTGGACATGATAAAAACCTATCTAGACTAGACAACCCTATAGGTCAGATAAAGGATATACCTTCGAATGTTACCACAGTCTGTGATGGTCGGGTAGCCAGAGGGACTTGGTCCAACCGGATGTCAGTAAAATCAGTGGCCTAGCCTCCTTCACGTGAGTGATAATTGGTTTGCAGAGATTACTAGTTTTGAGCTATCAGCGCTGCCCCATGCGAGTAGGTCAGAGGTCACTAGGCCACTTGTCTCAGATTACTACTAGTTTTACCCTCGCGTTGCCAATGGCAGACTTGTATTGCTGCAATTCTTCTTTTATGATTAAGTGGTGCAAATGATGCCTAGGTTATGATAATACGGTTAAGATCATGGTAAATTTTCTCAAATTTAGTCTTTTTATTTCATTTTATGAATGGATGCCGGATGAATAAATCGCTAAATGAGTGAATGGACATATGCTCTCACATGCTAATTTAGCTTAACGTGAAACTGTTGAACAAGTGACTGGTCTGGACATCTGAACACATTGAATTCCTTTTCAACGTAGAATGTTCTTCATGCTGTTTTTTTTAGTCCGTTAGGCATATCTTATTCGTCTGTGGTTTTGTGTGAGTTTGTTATGTATTGTAAATTGTATGTATGACGCAATCTTAGCTTAGAGGCTGCGATTTTTTGACAAATAAACCATTCTCTTTCTAATTTCTCATTCATCAAATAGAAAAACAATTCACCGAGGCATTCTCGAGTTATCGCGTTCACACACACACACACACACACACACACACACACACACACACACACACACACACACACACCACAAGCAAGAACGCTACCTTTTGACGAAGGTAATGTCTTTCTACGTAGCGTGACAAACTCTCATCAGAGATCCATACTTTGTTCAGTGGATACATTCCCACCCAGCATACCTGACAATAATGATACCCCACGGATTGACTTCTGCATGAACTGTCCAACCGGTCTCCAACATGTTTCAACTTTGGCATGGGTGTGTTACTGTTGCTTCGTTAGCAGATCTGTCAGCCATATATATGAAAACAGGAAGGCACAGCCGAACTACTGTTGAATAGACTTTGCCAACCTTGTGACTTAGAAGCAGAAGATAACATTTTGCGACGAATTATGCGACACTACATTGAGACACGTTTAAACACATGCAAGAATCATGATGGGGTGGTGTGGTGTTGGGGTGAAATGATAACACGAAATGTCTCAGCTGGTCGGCGTATGAGCCCTGAGCTTTAACTCGCCTTGGATTTACACACAAACACAAACACACACACACACACACACACACACACACACACAAACACACACACAAACACAAACAAACACACACACACACACACACACACACACAAACAGTGTCACTCACACATGCACTCAAAGTCTCAAACACAGACATTTCTGATCAATCCCTCAAAATGTTAAGACCTCTTATTGTGCACTGATGACCGGCAGTAGACAAGATGATACACCTGTTTACAACTTCTGTGCCGGTAAAACCCGTTTCTGGATGTCACACATATCAGATCTCTGTACTTCTAATGCTCTAAAATGTCACACAAAAGCTGGATTGGAAGAAAACTGCACGGTTAATTACCTAATTGATATCATGGCTACTATTGTGTTGTAAAAAATGGTCAATGTAGAAAAAACATCCAAGCGTTTAAGCAGGTCACCTGGCTACAGGTCAGTGACCCCTGTAATATAAATGTTTGGGCGTTGCCTGTTCTGGCCAGGCCAGTCGCAAGGTCATGTAAAGTTAATTCGTTTTCATCACGAAGACCTATCAAATTTAAATAAATACCCTTATGATGCAATCCATCCATAATTTCTTAGAATGTTGTCTGACAAAATATCCGGAAACACAAACAGACAGACAGTCACACACAAACAAAGCAACACAAGAGACAACAAAAACAAACCCCATTTTTTCGGAGATAAAAATTGGTCGCCTGTTAATAGTGACTGATTTTTCACATACAGTATAGATATGTATTTCATTTGCCTTCTCCTGATAACCAATTACATGTTGGAGGGTGATCATAAAATCCTCTAATAACCCCTTCTTACAGCCTTAAAGCGTGACGATCCGATTAATATAAATAATGCAACCTCTGCTTGGAGAAAAACAATGTCTTTTAACCTCCTTTCATGTAACGTTAGCACTAAATTACGAAGCTCGCACAAAAACCGTATAATAAACCGCACTACCTTCCCTTGTCATATATACACAGCATTACACCCAACACAACGTGACGACTAAATCAATCAATGACAAAAGAAAACTGCCTTACCGTTGTGATAAAATTCTTCCAGTCCCGTCAGACAAACCCGGCGTTATGGAGACACCTCACTGTCATTATTTGCATATGAATGACAAGGCAATCTCGTTCCCAGGTACCTGTCATTTTTAACGTTCGTTGTTGAGGCTGGTTTACACATTACACCGCATAGCCGCCCAAAGGAGGTTAACCTCCTTGGCCACATAAATAACTGTTACGTGAACATACGTAACAAAGAGTTTTCATAATTCCACCAGGTGCCATAATACCGCCACATCAAAAAACGTTGTTATAGAGGCCTTCTCAAGATTGTCGTAAATACCTTTTACCTTATTGGTACATCCATTTCAATAACGTTTATTTTTTGGACTTCTTCTCATGTGGCGGTAGTATGACACATGGTGGTATTATGTGAGTTGGTGTTTCTTATCTTACATGTCCACAATCACGAAGACATGAGGGGAAATCGAGTCCACTTAGTAGACTACACTTCTTGTGATAGCCTCACAATGTATACATACTATTCTTTTATTCTGACGCAAATTCCTTCCTTTGACCATAAAAGCTCCTTGCTTTGACAAGGTTTAGATAAAGGGTCACGAATGATGACAACTACAAATTACAATTTCCAAACCCATGTGAGATTGCCTTTAATCTCCTTGCTTTAAGTGATTACGTCCAATTACTGTGAGCCAATCACGATCATCTCTGGTGCCTTTCAATTGTTTCAATTTTCGCAATGACGTCATCTTCGCCAGGGGCAGTGGAGTGGAGATAATCGAAAGCTACAAAAAGTACAGTGACTGCCGTAAGAAGTGGAATGAGCCAGAATGCCATCGGAATGAATACTGAAAATGCAAAAGTTCGCGGGAATTTGATTTCGCGGTGGCGGGAAAATAGAGCTTTCGCGGTGGTTTTAAGTTCGCGGTAGCGCCACAGACTGTAGCCACATAATATAATGGATAAATAGATCTTTCGTGGTGGTTTTGAATTCGCGGTGAAATGACCACCGCGAAAACCACGAACATAAAACCACCGCGAACAATTCTGCATTTACAGTATTCCTTGGTATTCGTATTGCATTCATGTATAATCCTGAATATTCGTAGTGCATTCTAGAAATTCTCACTGCATTCCAGATATTTGTGCCCATTCTTGCAGACGACCGGTTCACCATCGAATAAGATCAGAATGTTTCGACTAATATTGGAATACCGTAGAATGGGGTCCTGCAGTAAGAATACACTTTGAATGCCGTTCTATAGACTGAGGTAACTTCTGCGCAAAATCGCATGGCAATTGACTTGGCTGCTCTTGTGCTATGCTAGAACGTGTATGATGGAAACTAATTTGGCCCCACTTTCTGTGTGCAGCCGGACGCACGAAAGTAAATTATGTAGAAAACATTACTCTGTGTACATTGTGCATGTAGTAATGTCTGTCCCTTCCATCAAGTTCAAATGATACTATATTGGACCGACGTTACATGCACGCCGTGTTAGCGTCACTGATGAATTCTTGTACCTACAGTCTATTTCAAGATTTTAAGCGTGAGATGACTAAGTGGTCTGAAAGTAATGGACCGGCCCCTGCAGTTCCGAAAAAGCCGCTGGGGGCGAAATCTACACCACTTACACTCTGTCCCAATAGCTATCTACAGCTCATAAATCAGTGCACGAACATAGCGTGTCCAGAAACCCTCGATATCAAAATCGGATTCCGTTGCAGTACCATAACAAGCCGCTAGGAGACCCAAAATCTAAATGTTTCGAGGTTTCATCACGACCTATAATCACACGAAATATTGATACAATACATTCATGCATTGTTAAACTAACGAGTGTTAATTCTATCAGTCACAATTGTATTATGACGGGTTCAAATTTCCCATGCATTTTGCATAGATTTGACGGCCGGTTTCCTCCTGTTGTCTCGGTGTTTCTTGTTGGTGGTTGCGGACCGGCGGACTCTCTTACCCCCCGGCGGCTTGTGCGGTGACTCTGCCGGCCTGGGTGCGCCGTCAGGAGCGGTGACTCCTCCCCACCGTACTCGCCTGCTGCTACTGCTGGTACGACTGACAAGTGCCCGTGGCTTGTAAGGTGACTCTACCAGCGGTTTGTTCCGAGCGTCGTCGTCCGCAGAAACCCAGTCGTACGGGTACGAGCTGGTAAATCCGTTAGCTTCAAACTTCTGCAGGGCGTGATCGGGTATGGGCACCACGAAGCACACAGACCTGGGAGGAGGAAGGGGGGAGTGGTCCTCCCCGATGTCATCCTCGTCAGGACGGTCCTTACACTGCGCCCACTTGGTGCCTAGCAGATATTTGTTCACCCGATGACGTACTAGCATCCTGTGGCAAAGAATTGCAATGATGATGGTTATGATAAGCAGTAGAAGCCCGAATACTTCCACCGCCGCTGCCGTCAGTAAAGCGTACGGGCTCACCCCTTCGACCTCCAGCGGAATCTGGTACTCGTGTTCCTCAATGGTTGCCATGAAGCCCAGCACGAGTTCCAACGCAGAGGGAATCACGGCGGCAATGGAAGAGTACATGGCCACCCTCATGATGTAGGAATCTGTGGAAAACTTCCTCGCGCTGGCCGCTATAACCACCGACGCTGCCAGGATGTTCAGACACGGAACCCACATCGTTGCGCAGGGGATTCCAAGGAAGGACACCGCCGGCTTGGTGTACCCGGCAAACTGAAGGTACACGCCGGCCGCACCGGCGCCCATCGCGAGAAGGGCCAACAAGATTTCACCAGCGCCGAGGATACAAATCTTTCTTAGTAGGCTTCTATCGAATCGGCTCTGCCACATATTCTTTCGATAGATTGTCCTGCCTTTCGTCATTGCAAATATTTAACCACACAAGCTTAAAGAATGCCGTGAGCGAGTTCTCCCAAGGGAGCAATATAGACATATTTCCTTATGGATTTACCGCCACAGATCTATTGTATCGCTATTGACACGTGACACATAGGAAGCGCATCTTTGTCTGTACTGAAAGGGCAGCGGTCACAGAAAGGCCACACCTTTCTACAATGTCCTTGTCGTTTGGGCGGATGTTTCGTGTAAGACATAAAGGAATTCTAGTGTACTCAATCTGTTACGGACCCGTGCTATTTCGGGCTTTGTTTTAAAATTACGTAATGATGTATTACAACATTATCGCAATTTAATCTAAACCAGGAACGACAAAATCTATCTATATAGAAGAAGAATATGAAATTTTAAAAATGTATTTGATATGGTTAAAGATGTGATCGCACCATGGTTATCCGTCTTCTTGGCGTGTCATTCAGAACCAGGGACACCAGTCTTGTCAGTGTCATTCAGCACCAGGGACAGAGGCGCCAGTCTTGTCAGTCATTCAGCACCAGGGACAGAGGCGCCAGTCTTGTCAGTGTGTCATTCAGCACCAGGGACAGAGGCGCCAGTCTTGTTGGTGTGTCATTCAGAACCAGAGGCGCCAGTCTTGTCAGTGTGTCATTCAGCACCAGGGACAGGGGCGCCAGTCTTGTCAGTGTGTCATTCAGCACCAGGGACAGGGGCGCCAGTCTTGTTGGTGTGTCATTCAGCACCAGGGACAGAGGCGCCAGTCTTGTTGGTGTGTCATTCAGAACCAGAGGCGCCAGTCTTGTCAGTGTGTCATTCAGCACCAGGGACAGGGGCGCCAGTCTTGTTGGTGTGTCATTCAGCACCAGGCACAGAGGTGCCAGTCTTGTTGGTGTGTCATTCAGCACCAGGGACAGAGGCGCCAGTCTTGTTGGTGTGCCATTCAGAACCAGGGACAGGGACAGCAGTCATTCAGCACTTGCAAAAGGGACAAAAGACTTGTTCACGTATCAATCAGCACCAGGGACAGGGGCACCGGTCTTGCCGGTGTGTCATTCAACACTAGTGACAGGGGCAAAAGACTTGTTCACGTATCAATCAGCACCAGGGGCTGGGGCACCGGTCTTGTCGGTGTGTCATTCAACACTAGTGACAGGGGCAAAAGACTTGTTCACGTATCAATCAGCACCAGGGGCAGGGGCACCGGTCTTGTCGGTGTGTCATTCAACACTAAAACATACACACATAAAACACCTAGTAAATAAAATCTTCATATTTATTGAGAACGGAGAATTAGCATTGTAACGTAGACAAAAACATGTACTTTGTGGCAGTTAAATGTAATCATACTGTCTTGCATGCATCTTGATTGTAACATCACAAAAAAAATTAATGTCGAATTTACCCATGACATGTTTATAATAAACTACCATTTAGGAAGAGATCCTGATATGTGTAGCTGGAAAATACATGCTCAAATTGCACAGCACAGCTTGAGTTCTTTCCTGTACACTGGTGACAACTGCAAGGGGAACATAAGGTTTGTCCATCACTACAAGTAGTATGAACATCACTTCTGTTCTGCACACGATAGACAATAGATAGTTGATGGTAATGGGGATTTAATAGCTGTTGCACTTGTTTTGTTAGCATGTGTCAGGGTTAACTACAGATGTACTCTCAAGAGTGCCATCATCAAAGGTGACCAACAGGAAGCTAGATACAGTTTGCAAGAGCACACACAAACTAATCCATGTATACCAGCGAAAAATGTGACCATACACAAAACTCGAACCTTCCTTACTGAACTGCAGTTTGGTTTCACTTAAAAAACTGATTCTGAGTGGAACCTGCACATAATGTTTTGAGACTACCCCTAAAAGAGTTGTTCTTGGAATGTGCAAGAATTAGCAAACGCTAGCTACAAAACAGACAGGTGAAAAATAGATTTGCATGTCTACACTACAATGTGACTTTTCCTTAATATTATCATTATCATTAACCATGGAACAATTACCAAGATTTGACTGTACAGGTACATAACTTTGAATATATATACAATATTTTCTGTAATTACAAGTATTTAAAACAGCCACATGCTAATTCTTAATCGGTATTATTAGTGAAGTTCCTAATGTGGGCATGTCTCGTTTCTCCATACATTGTATGGATCATTTACCCTTATCACATATCCAAATCAACACTCAATCTCCCTGTTACTGTACGAAGAACTCCAATGCATTAATACCTTTCTCTGAACTAAGGCCACGCCTGATCAATTTGTTGGTTGATTTAAAAAAAACAATGCTGGTTGGTCAAAATAAAAACTGACATAGTAACAAAGGAACAGAGAATCTAGTCAAATCCAAGTTTTCCTCCTAGCCCTCTTTTATCATGTGTCCTCTTGCAATATCTTTGTCCGAGTACGAAGGGAATAAAATGTTACTGCCTAATGCAGGCACTTGCAGCACTGCTAGGTACAGTCTAACAACATGTGGAGCTGTTCTTGCAAGAAGATTTGAGATAAGAAGAAGAAGAAGAAGATTTGCTGTTTAAAAGGCTATGCCCCTGAGGCATTGCCAAAAAGAAGAAAAGCAGTCACTGTTCTGTAAACACAGTGAGAATCTAAACTTGATCAGGTTGTAATTTCACAAAATGAAGTCTGCAATACTGTTGTGTACATTTTTGTGTGGACCCTGAAAGTATATCCATCCTTTTCTTTTGCATAATCTAAGTGTCATACATGAATTTTGGAAATAATTCATAAGTCTGTGTTTTTCTTACTTCTTACCTGATATTGGCACACTGTAAGTATGATCTGCTATGGAATTTTCCCCAGATTTTCTTTCTGACCCCAATACATTTAATCTACTCTAGTACAGCGAGATAAGAAAACGTGACTGAAAATGTCTCTGAAATGTTCTATTGTCCATTGTTACATCATTTCCCAAAGTTTCCAAAAGCAGCAAATGCTTTGTCTTGTCTCTGTTGCATCGGGTTTGGTACTGCTCCCATTCCTCCTCCCATCATGCCCTGCTGCATTCCCATGGTTCCTTGCATCCCCATTCCCTGCTGCATCCCTGGCTGCATACCCATGGTGCCTTGCATGCCCATCCCCATTCCTGGCTGCATTCCCATGTTGCCTTGCATCCCCATTCCCGGCTGCATACCCATCGTTCCTTGCATGCCCATTGGCTGCATCATGGGGTTCATCATCTGAGGGTTGGTGCCCAGCTGCATGTTGCCCATCCCCGACGTGATGGGACCCATGCTGGTGGGCATGGCGGCCATGTTGGCGGGCATACCTCCCATGGGGCTGGTTGGGCTCATCATTTGTTGTGGGGACGTCATGCCTGCTGGCATTCCTGTGGAAGCAAAGCAAACAAACTGGTCACTACATGAGGAGAATAAGGCATCCAGAGATGGAAGACTTCAACATTTCCGTACAGGTCAGAACACACACACAACGACCTCACACAGACACTAACAAACACGCACACATACAAAATTGCTCATACACAAACACGTACAGAGTCACCATCCTACAAGTCTCCAGTTACACCATTTTTTGCCAACCCGGCCAGTACAAACTTACACATGAAAGGAATAGATACTGTAAAATAACCCACATTGATACATGCACATAGGTAGGAGGCTTCCTTACCACCCATAGGACTCTGTCCAGCCAGCTGGTTCATACTGGGTTGTGCCGGTCTCTCCGGCTGCCGTCCTGGGCTCAGGTTGTCCAGGTTAATGTTGACGTTAGTGTTGGCCCACAGTCGAGCGACTGGCTTCTGGGAACAAACCAAATAGTTGTAAGTCCGACTGAGAGAGAGGCTTATTACTCATGGTAAATTGCAAACTTTCAGAGAAAGTTGAATCTAAAATACTTGTATTGTACACTTGAATAAGTATCTTTTAACCATGCAAACACCACAACCTTAAACTTGACCTGTCCATCAACCTTGTGACCACCTTAATTTTTTTAACAACCTGTTATTGTTCTTCCAGACTGCAGATTTTGCTCTGATTGTTTGTCTCTGTCTGTTATCTGCTCCCAGGGTTTTGTCCCTGTATATCATTTTACTTTACCTTGATTCACTGTTTAACTTCCTGTTGTTACGATTTGATATATGGATGAGCATACATTACCATATATGATATTGATTTATTTGCATCATGAATTACTTACAATTTCTACTTTCATGAAGGTATGTTTATTTTGTTGACCCTCATTATGATAATTCGTTGTAGTGTGATGTTATCTTATCAGGGAATCACTGAAAACGGCCAGCGTGAGGACATGTACATTTTTGCATATCCCAGCAAAACAAATCAACTGAAACTGAAAAGAGTGGAGGAAACAAACAGCACTACCTGTGGAGTGCCTGCCTCAGAGGCAGAAGCAGGGGGAGTAGAACTAGAAGGCTGGGGAGTGATAGATGGGAACTGGGGCTGACTCGGCTGCAGGACGGGCTGGGGCTGAAGGGGCGCGGCCCCCATTGGCTGCATCATCTACGGAAAAGTAAACAACAAACAAAAGGGAAACTATAGCTAAAAACAACTTTTAAAAGAAAGAAAGGCAAGGGAGTTGATGCTGTATGCAAACTTCATGTAGTGTGCTGTAAAGAAAAAAAAAGATACTGACAAGAAAAAAAAACCTGAAAAACAATGACACAGAAATTTTGAAAACAAAAGAAAACACAAGGCATGAGAAGTTGGGTTGATGAGAAGATAGTGGGATAAACAAAGAGAACAGATGGAAAGACATCTGAGTGAAGACTGATATGATATGCAAGATTTAAATGAGGGTGTTTTGAATCAAATTGGGGAGGTGATTCACTGGATTCCATGGCCAACATGGGTGCAAGTAGGAAATTTACCCAAAGATAGGGAACACTGGGACAGCACTTAATTAGGGATAGAAACCTCCACCATTAGGAGGTAGTGCAGTTGTTCTAAGTTGCTTGTGATTATACATTTAGGGGTTAGCATTTGCAACAGTAATGCAAAACTCTTTACTCTTAGAGATTTGGCAAGGTCCAGAGTGTGCGCAGGATAAACCTTCCACTGAACACCAGGTTCCAGAGAAGAGTTGCTTGTTGACAGTGTTAATGTTAGTGTTGAAGAGTACAGCTCTATCTTGTATTAGTGGTTGTGTGACAGGGACCAGGCGGTGTGTTTAGTTTGGTGTTTATCACATACCAGTTTAACCCAAAGATTGCTTCTTATGCTGGCCCTTGTCCTATTGAAAATGTTTGGTCCTTACATCCAGCATTATTTCCGGCATCAAATATTTCACTCAGAGAATGTAACAGGGCTTGAACTTCCAAAAGCTTGTACAAACCCTGTTTAAACGTGGTACACTGTGACTCAGAGCTAATAAGAACTCCTTCCTATTTTTTAGCCACATATTCAAATGCCAATCATTTCTCTATTATTATTAATAGGTGCCAGAATATTCTACGTAGAAGCAATCAAAGGATCAAACCTTTTGAGTTAGTATAGGATGAATACAAGGTTAAAGTGTAGTAAGTCTTAATTAGTGGTTAATTACAGATTATCATTAGAGTATACAGTAACATTAGGTTGACAAATATATTGAACATAGTTTAGTTATGCACAAAACACTACTTTTCTGCAATACAGCAGAAAAATAGGGTTGTGTACTAACTTAACATAAGAAAATATGTTCAGATATAGGCAACCCTTTTTTTCTTATTAGTTCATATTTTATGGATTAGTATGTAGGAAATTAAGAAGACAGCACATCAAAGTCACACATAGTTTTGTGCTCTAACATATCAGTATTTAAATCTGCAGTACAAACTATCACACAACACATAATACTATAAAAAATAATTGCACGACAAAGTTCTTTGTACTGTACAGAACAAAGATATAGATAAGTACAGTAGCTGATGTTTTTGTGATTCTTGATGATGATTCTTGAAAAAGATAAAGTCAAAACCGGTAGAATACCATCGTCTCTGAGCTGTCATTCTCCCAAGCTATGAATGATGTTTTTGTGATTGTTTGTCCCCTTCCTAAGCGCAATACTGACACCTGGAGACCTAGCAAACTAGAACAAGTCGGTATTGCCCTTACTCCAGAGGAAGGTGACAGATGTTCACTGATGAAACCTCAACAATTTGTCATTCTGATGAAGACTTAAGAATGAAAGGTCGAAACCGGTAAATCGTGTGTGTCAG
Organism: Branchiostoma floridae; assembly: GCF_000003815.2. Taxonomy (NCBI): domain Eukaryota; kingdom Metazoa; phylum Chordata; class Leptocardii; order Amphioxiformes; family Branchiostomatidae; genus Branchiostoma; species Branchiostoma floridae. The sequence goes on from NC_049982.1 coordinate 23,784,989, forward strand.
CCGTCTGATGTCTTATCGACTACCTCAACAATTTGTTGTGTAAGAATTCCCTGACTTTGATTGTCAAAAATTTATAGTTGGCTGGCACAGATGACTGGTAGGTAAACTTGTCAACCAACTCCAAAACACAGCCTCCACAGCAGGCTCTCTGGGCCTTTTTTTGGCTCATAATACACTTTTGCCCAGAGAGCCTACTATGGAGGCTACTACCAACCACAGCAGACCTTGCCCATGACTAACTCCCAGCCATGGACTATAGAAGGTCCGGAGGTCATAGTCTGCTAATTGTGACAAGGGCTTTACCAACCTGACAAAGAAATTCAGACAACAAGCCCTAGTGGTTGGAGTCTTGCTTACCTGCATGGGTTGTGGTGCGATCATGGCCCCCAGCAGTGCCTGGTTACTCACGTTGGCAGACGCCATGTTGGTGGACGTGGTGGTGGAGAATTCTGTGGACTGGAATGCCGAGTAGGACTGCTCTGGAGGACTGACGTATAAAAACAGAATCAGACATTAAATCGGGTATCAATTTTTCAACACTATTCTGAGAGAGCAACATGACACCTGTCTCAATGGTAGCAATACTAGTAAGTAATAACCGCAAGCTTCTTAAAATACAACAGTTATAGATGGCAGACTTCACCCCCTTACTTTGTGACCCCCCGTGTCCAATATAACAAGCAGCACACCATACTATTAGATGAGGAGCTATGGTACACAAGTTTTGTAATGCACCTACGACCTATCACTTCTACAGCACATATGGTAGGCTTTTATAACAATAAAAGCTTTTCATTGCAGGACACCCAACAGATAAAAACCTTCCTACCTGTTTGGAACTGCTTGGAATGCACCAAAATCACTGCCCTGAGATGCTGGAAAACAGCAAACATTACAGAAAAATAAGTAGTGACATAGCATATGGTAAGGGTCAATGGTTGTGATGTGTACATTTACAGTTAAACACAGACAGCTAATTATTCATAACACAGAATTGGGTGTGAACTGGTAACATAACTAAGGTTTGTCCTCATGTTCTAGCCTGTCACCTGCATAATGTTGTTAAACATGATTTAGAGGATGGTTCAAGAACCCAAGTTCAGTTAAACAATGGATTAGGGATGCCAGTGCTCTTCAACCAACAAAAACAATTTCATCTTTGTAGTTTTATTATTGGCTTCTAAAGTTCTATTTCTGCCTTTGTTACTAGTATACTGTGTTGATGAGTACTTCAAAAATCTCACTTCAGGTGATATAAGTTTTGCCCTGTTTGTGAAAGAGCTGATCATTTTGTGGACTCATCAGCTGATTTGGACTGATCCTCCCATCCCATGTTATTTACATGGCTTGTAGACAAGTTTGTTAAGAGCCACAATGATACAAACACAATTTGACAGGTACAAGTACAGTGCACAAGTACCAGGGCTGTCTCCAGGACCCATCCCCTTGTTGAGACGAAAAAAATTCAACCTGTCCATTCAAAATTCTGAAATTTATGACATGAAATTGATGAAAATGTATTTTCGTAAGTTTGAAGTCATGGATCAAACAACAAAAGTTGAACAACATGGGCTCCCAAATGATGAATGGAACAGGAAAATAATGCAAAGCTGGTGACAGCCATGACCAATAACACAGGTCTATTTGCGTACAGAATAAGGACACATATTGGGACACATACAAACAAGAAATCTGCAAAATACACATAAAGGCTGCCAAAAGACAATACATGAAGACCATGACACGAGTGTGCACGACATGACAACACCACCACAGTTAGTAGCAGCACCACCACAGTTAGTAGTACGGTGGTACCTACACAGTGTGGGAAAACTGGTGGAGGTGAATGCAGTGTACTGGCTTGAGGCCGGGGCACTGAGATCTAACAACGTCTGTGACTGTGAGCCTAGAGCTGGGCGAGACAGTCAAGTAAAGACTTCAAATTAGGCATTGTCACAATTTGTTTGTGTTTGATCATTTTTCGTTATTGAACCACACAGATCCTGCTGCAAATAAACAAAATACTGGAAAAAAAAAGTTTGAATAGCTTGACAGTAACATTTTTAATGCTTCATAAGCGCCATGCTATTCCCGTTTTAGCTTGGTATCCACACCTAGTATCATAGCTGCCTATTTTCTTTCGTCGTCTTTGCCAATATTTGGGAAGAAGACAAAAGAGCTTTTGCAGATGTAATAGGCTTGGTTACCGGGATATACAAATTAACTCTGCTCCCATTTACTGGATGTACATTTATTTCTACTGTTTTGTTTGGAATGGGACATCAAGACAAATACATGAGCTGATTCTTTCCATAAACACAATAGAGGGAAAATATGTTTCATGTTAAGATAGTGTTTTCTTACCTTGAGAGACGGTCCTCCCACGGGGGTCGAACCCGTCCGTTGCGGGAGCGGAGTTGAAGTCTGCGAAGTTTGCAAACCCTGACGAGGAGCCAGCAGGACTGGTCGGCTGCATGACGGGCGGGGCAGTGTCAACTAGAAGGTCAAGGTCGTTGGTAGGCTTCGCTGCAACGGGGTTGGCTTCCTTTGTCTCCTGTTAGGGTGGAGTGTGAAGAGTTAGGGTGGAGTGTGAAGAGTTAACAGTTGAAGTCTCAAATAAGACCTACCCCTGCAGTTTTAAAAAAAGCCACTAGTGGGCCCAAACCTATATACCAAGCGCCAAATAGCAATTTCTCAGGCAACTGGATATGATTTTGGTATCACTGACAAAAGATAACGGATGTTATCTGAAACATCTGTTTCCAAAGTCATATCCAGTTGTTGCAATTGCTCTTTGGTGTGTGGTATAGGTTTGGGCCCACTGCTATTTGGTATATCTTATTACCTGGATGTCCAACCTTTATGGACAAACCTATACCACTTCTTCACGACTCCAAGGGCTATCTACCATTTAAAAAAATCATAACCATAGCATGTCCAAAACTCAACCTTCTGCTGATGTACCTTAGACAGCTGCAAGGAGGTGCATAATCCAACCTGTCCTTTGCTTTGCTGATACCCATGTACATACCAAATATCATACTGTGTCATATACATATATATCCAGTAATGTTGTACACAAACACACCTAACTACGTCTACAGACAGCACCATAAACATGTCCTAGATAAAGGCCATTTTTTACGTCACTTTCTTACATCTGAGAACCGAAAAATTCACAGGCATGCCCTTACCTCTGTCCTTCCTGCAGTCTTCCCATACGAGGCTGCAGCCCCTAGGTCAATCTTGCCTCTCGAGGTCCTCTTGGTCACGCGCTCTTTTCTCGTTGTCATCGTTGTTTCGTGGGACTCGTACGTCTCTTCGTCTTTGAACGAGTTACTCCCCCTGTCCTCGCTGTCGCTGTAGGCTTCCTCTGCGTCCTCGTCACCACCGCCCCCGCTTCCGCCATTGCTACGGTTACCAGAGAGGTACAGGTAAACAAAAGAGTACATCATCTGTACACAGAGACCTGTACTCAGATCTGTACTCAGGCCACAGCATCTTAATCTTTTACTTTAGTTCTCAGATCTTTGCAGTAAAATAAAAAATAAAAAACAGCGAGAGCGAGATAAAACTAAAAAGATCCTATGATAGACCCGAATGCTACAAAAGGAGTCAAAGTCAATACACAAGGCTGGTCAAATATTTTTTTTTCAATCTAACAAGGATAGCAGTAAATTAGATAATCAAGAAATTATGCTGCTGTACCTAAAGCTAGATCTAGAGCTACACTAGTTTTTAATATAGCCTTACTCAAGATGATCGTACTACTGAAAACAACAGTAAGATAAATGAAGCAGAACAGACCAAAAAACAGTCTTTTGTAGTGCCTAATTGCAAGCAAAGCTGTTGCCTTGTACCAAAAGGAGATGTACAATCAGTTAATCGCCTGACTTTGTAATGTCATTCTTGAATAAGGCTGTCATGAAGTACAAACATGAAAATGACCAGACAAAATGAAGAGCAGAAGAAAGCCACCTATAACATAGCAATAGTACACCAGGAAGGTACATGCATATATACATATCACACCCAGCATGGTCAGTATCAGGTGGTTGGAAAGATAGCAGTGTAAGCACATCAACACTGAGCTTCAAATGTATGCATGTCTAATGGCAGTCTTTGAAATATGTCGTGCTAGGGCTCACTTGAGCTAAAAATTTGTATCTGTCCTATTGGTTTGCCGAATCAAATTCAAAAGCGCAAGGAATCAAGGTGATTCTGTTAAGTTATTTTGTGTATTTTGAGGGGATAATTTTTTTGTCACTTCATTTGGGTTTTGTGGCTGTTTTGTGGAAATGTTTTACAAGGTACTGATGAAAATATCAGTAAATCCAATTTTTGTCCATAATTTTTGGGAAGGTAATTTCTGTCCATCTCTAAAAATCAACAGAGTCCAGGACTCATGCTGTTTCTGGAAAGGCAGGCAAACAGACACAGTGCATGTGCAGCACATGTATTGTCTAAAATCATCTAAAATTCAAAATATTAGTCATTGAGAAGCCTTGTAAGAGATGATAACAGCCCTTTGAAAAGAAAGAGTTTTGTTAAAGGCAGAATTCCATGTTTACATTAACACATGCACCAGAGAGATAAAACTATAGGGCAGTGCTTATGGAGACCATCAGGACAAAAACAAGCCACCCCCACTAACACTAACAGTAACAGTAACAGCAAAGAGAGCAGATCCAAGCCGTGTTTAGTACTAGGCAAGGGTGTCTACAGATGTGCTCACTCTTTTTGCCATTTCTTTCCTTTTCTGTTCGTGGGTTCATCTGCGTACCCTTCATCCTCGTCTGACTCTCCTATGCTGTGGGGGGAGAGCGGAAACCACATCTCACTCCAATGTTGGGGCTACTGTAAATTCTCTTACTTTTGCAGTGGTTATATTCCTCGGGTAGAGGACGGTACAGGGTTTCCCGGTGTTTAAAATTGTAGTAATTTCTGTAGTTCTGTTGTAGTACATTGGAAATGCATACTCAGTGTTGCGATGTCGAGGTTATAACGGAAACCACTGCAAAAGTGTTAAGATTTACAGTAACTAGCCAGCACTCTAGACTAGTTTGGGAATGTGTGCGACACCAAAACAGTTGACTTTTCTCCCAAATATAGGAGCATACACGAACAAGTACAATATAAATTTAGCATAGTCTAGAGCGCTGTTGTCAGGTTATTCTATACTTTTATGTGGACCTACTAAAAACATGCCGTAATTTCATGTTTTCTGGGTCTGAGTCTCCTTTTCTTATCTTTTAAAGCTTTTTTTAGTAATGGTAGTCTAGTCAATGTAAGTATTTCCTATCACCCCGTTTGGGCATGTACATGTATCAGTATATGTATGACACGCTTAAAGAGACAAAAACACTGTCTTCTTATCCCAGGGTCACATTTCTAAACTGGGGGCAACCAGATTGTTTGCAGGAATGAAAAATAAATGTGTATATAAAGAAATATGTACAAGTCATGCTTGTGATTATGTTTTGTGTGTTTTGTTATCTTTTATCCCAGTTTGCCATTGTGACCCTGCCATTAGTATGGAATAAAAGAAGAAATCATGAGTATTTCTTTCCATGCTGAAAAAGTTCTGCATCTGAGAAATATCTGACACAGTGCATGTATGTAGTATTCGGCATTGTAAAATGTAACCAAAGCATTAGTAATAAAGACCTCCACCCCAGAGGTGTCGCAAAAAAATTGATAAACTTTTACACTAGAGAGGTGCACATACCTTCCTGCTGGTGAGTCTTCAAAGATGCGGGCTGGAAGGCTGAACTTGGGCCGTGTTTTGTTCTGTCTTTCAATCTCGTCGTCGTACTCCTTCATGGCACTCATGTTACGTGGCTCGGGGTCGTACCTGTCACCTGGGGGAGGTAATAAAGCTTACAGGTGAGCACTGCTGACAACATTCAATGGTATCTTAGGCAGGGATCGAAATACTTTTTTTTTGCTACATGCAAAATTGCAAGTTGGCAAAAATTTTACATGCAATTTGAAAAATTTACATGCAAAATACAACTAGGCGGCGATGGCGACGAGTATCGCTAGCTTGAATCGGTGAATTTTGATTACATCTAGCAAAGCTACCGGAGAAAGTTACTGGCAAAAACAAGAAAGGATAATGACACACGTCCATATGTTTTTTTGTCTAAGAGTAGGGGGTTTAAACTGTAATTCCTCAGTATTTTTCCAATAGGCCAGGTATTTTCAACATGCAAGATTGCAACTTCAGAATAATTTTACATGCAAATCTCAAAAATTATGTGCAAATTGCAAGTTAAGTATGTGTATTTCGAACCCTGTTAGGCCATGCAAATTCAGTTCTTTGGCCATCAGACTTTTTGGGGAAAATCATTAGAATAGTAGGAAAAAATAAATATCTAAAAAATGATTCTGTGGGAACGCATTCATACAATTTTCTTGATATTTTCAGATTGATCGTGATACCGTTAAAATGCTTCCATCCCTGAGGTGTTGCCAAAAAGAAACAGGTATCCTGTACTAAATGAGCCGCAAAGTCAATATTGTTGTCTGATTAAAATTCAATGGTGAATTTCAACTGCAATGCATACTATATTACTTATTTATTAGTTAAATGAAAGACAAGGGCTTTACAGTTGGTACAAAATATTGATATTTTAAGGTTGATATCAAGTATGGATTATGAGTTTTTTTCTTAAGTTAAATAGAAAACAAATTTCCAAACATGTGGTCTTTATGTATCCCCATTTACTCACGTACATTTGCAAATTGGTGTAGCCTTTGGACAAAGAAATTTTCCAATGATTGTTTCTTTTAGCCTCCAGTATATAAAGGATAAGTTTGTCTTTATCCTGAAATTTGATGATAACATCACTTTCTGTAATTGTTGGTAGAATTCCACAATTATCAAAACGTTTCGCATCCGTACAATAGTACTCCAAATGTCTGGATTCAGTCCTCCAAATATTTATTCTGATCATGATGTTTGCCTGTCTAGTCTGCGAGTACTTTGGCACTGATCGCTTCTGCCCTGGGCACCATACCAGATCACTGCCAGACCATGACTGAGAAGAGCCAAAAAACACCAAAACTACTGCAGAAGACTGCATATCTCTCATTGCACTGAATACTCTACTCCCTTCTGTAATCACGAAATATTGGCAGGGCTTTGAGTACAAATTCATGTAGACCTGATGGTGAACAATTGTGTTTCCAAGTCAAGGTACCGTGAAAGGTGCAAGGCATGTGTCCTCTCCGACCAGACATGTGCCAATAATGGCAGGACAAGCCACGTAGTCATTGAACCGGATATGGCCGTCTCAGAAAAACAGGTTTTACAGACACACTTATAATATAACAGACAAACCTTATGGCTAAAGCAATGTACACATGTGGTGCCTAACTACACTTAACTACAACCAAGACACATGCTTAGCTTAATATCATTACTTCTTTTGAATCATTGTTCAACAGACCATCACTAATGCTTCTTGTTAACACATGTTCACAGTATAAACACAGTTGGAAGTGAAATGAACTCACCTAGAAGCACAGGACAGTACCCTTGCCTATGTCTACCTATGTTCATCATGATTTCTCAGGACTAGGTGTGGACTGAGCTAGCTTTCCTCACACCGGGACTTGAGGACGTACAAAGCCCAGGACAGTGCACAAGGGTGGGATTGTTTGTGTAGGACAGGCAGAGGTGACAGGGGTGCATGCAGCTATGCAGGTCTTACCGTGTGATGTTACCACACAACAATGCACAAGGCTTTACCCCGACCCTGGCTACAGCAGGTAAATTATTCCGGTACATCCTACCGGATGTGTCATATTCGAAATCTTAATAAATCATTACCCTGTCAATAATTCTGCAAAACTCATCTTTTACCAGATCTTCAATGAACTGTACTGTACAAAGGCACAATACTCCAATATAAAGAAATAGTAGTACTTCAATTAGTCGGTCAAACGGGACTGTTTACACAGTTTACAGACCAGACACTTTGGACAAAAAACATATCTGAACTACTACAGAAGACAGCATGGTCACTAAGTGCTTTCTACAATACCTGTCTGACTGAACTACTTCAAGTGACAGGGTCGAAAGTTACTATAAATTTTCCTACATCAAAAACAAGTAATTACAATGCCACACATGAGGGAGCCTGGTGGAACTAAACTCACGTGGATTAGCCGAGGTGAAAAACCTTCATATTGTCCCTCCAACTTTAATATCTTTAAATGAATCCCTGTTTGGGCCACTTAAAAATGAATACACGTACCATGTACTTCCTACAACTTTAGTATAAGCAGCATCATATCTTGTTATGATAATAAAAATGCATCCAGTACTACTTCTACAGTTTACATCAATGAGCATCTTGTGTTAAAACCAGTGTTCTAGCCAGCCTCAATTTTTTCCCGTCCCCTGGATTTTGAATTTGGAAATCCTGACGAGCACAGGTGCAACAATCCTAGGGGGGGTCCGGGAGCATGTTCCCCCTGGAACATTTTAAACTCTAGACCCTCTGAAATGCTATTTCCTGCATTTGGAGGGCAAATTTTGCTTGCATCTCTTTTAATCTGTTTACAATTTTTGTCCATCACAGAGGATGGAATAGGCAAAATTTATGTCTGTCCCCAGCAGCAAAATACCGTAAGGACAGTAGGACGGACACTGGCTAGAACGCTGGTTAAAACTAAAACTTGCTTGTGTGAAAACAGCGGGACAGCGTATAAAAAGAACCAGGTCCTACCATCAGGGCTCCTTTCTGTGAGAAAGAGTGGAGAGAGAGGAGCAAAAATCAGGCAGATTACAAGTGTTATATCAGTGCACAAACAAAATCAGTGGGAACATAGCAGCAATCCAACACACCCAAGGATAATGTGCATTAGGAAACACCCGTTAGTGTTAGCATGGTAGTGTGCATAGCTTGGAATCCATCCTATTCTGACTTTGATTTGCTCTTCTGATGCATGGAGGCTTCAAGTCTTTCTCAGAAACAGAAGAATGGGATTAAACGTACGAGTGTCTGTTCAAAGTCTGTCACCATGCCAAAGACAGTTAGACCTGGAGCAAGTCAAAACTCTCACCTCTACATTTCATCAGTCTTTTTTTATTCATTCATCTTGTAGGGTTGAATATTCAAAGTTTCAAATGAGAATTATTTCTCCATCAAATGTAAAAGAACAAATCAGAGGAGAGAAGTGGAGCTATATGTAATATAGGATGGATACCATGCTGACTGATTGAGCATCGACAGCAAGTTAGGATGCAATTGGACAATAACACAAGAAAAGATGAGGAAAACCATAATGAGTAATAAAAAATAAAACAGAATCCATGGTAAAGAAACTTGAGTGCTCTTGATTTTCTGAGAGCGATTCCAGATTTATGTCTGTATTGTACTTACAGGTATGTTTTTAAATACTTAAAAGTATAACTCGATGTTAACAAGACTGCTGTACCATGTCTGCATATACCATTTGCTATCACAAGACTATCACTGAAATGCAGTTCAGCATACAAAATTATGTAAGACTAAAAAAAATGCTCTACACATTTACCAGGGCTCGAAATTCATTTTTGGGATTAGGTGCACTGGTGAACCCAGATTAAAAGATTGGGTGCACCAAAAAATTTTTGGGTGCACCACTTACATTGAAGTAATAACCTAATAGCAAAACCTTGTTACAAGCTATCAAATTCTTAAACAAGTACCATGACAGACATTTTTGTTATCTTTCTAACATTAGTAAGAATATGATATATACTAGTATACTTTGATATCTTTACACACATAAACCTACGAAAATATTTGGGTGCACCCTGTGCACCCACATAAAATATTTGGGTGCACAGCTCCAATTTTGGGTGTACCTGGGTGCACATGCACCCAGTATTTCGAGCCCTGTTTACTCTACGTATACAAGCCTGCTTTAAACGATTAAAGTTTGTTTTCATTAGCGAGGAACAGAAAAGGAATCATTCTTATCTAAAAATCATCAACCACTTAATATATCATCAGAAAATGTATCATTTACTTTGTCCTATGATTCAAAGCATGGAAAAATTATGCATCTTTCTTCAATATGTTTTTCAGCCCTGCTTTACTATCTAGTGAGTTACTGGCAAATCTCACAATCAATTCTAAAATCCAAGAGCTATAATTCAACAATACATTTAATATCCTATGATAATCATTCACAGTGAGTGTGAACTTTTTAAAAGGATTTTAAGGGTTTCTATGAAAGATGACTAGGACTCAGAGGGATGTATGGGTAGGATGGTATGAAAGGGAGAGATAATATATCAGGGCTCGAAATACTTTTTTCTGCATGCCTGCACTGGTGCAGGTAACATTGAAAATTACCTGCACCAGACAAATTTTACGTGCACCACTCTGACTTTAGGAAGTATGGATCACACTAAAATTGTTCAGGAACCATTGAAATTTTTTTCTTTTATACTTTATAGGTGGAAACAGCCAATGCAGCTAAGAACAGTCCACATACACCTACATCATAGGACATTTATGTACAAAACCCGGTTCATAGAACAGTGCAGGTTAGGTGCAGGTAGACACCAGAAATACCTTCGCAGCTCCAATTTTACCTGCACTAGTCTGCATATGCAGGTGGTATTTCGAGCCCTGCATATGCAAACACAAGTATACAGTATTTCTGTCCCTTTCATATGGGTTTGTTGTAAACTTCTCCCCGCTTCCTAAAACAGGTATCTTGCTAAATTGCAATGCATTTGCGTTTGAAGCCCAGATGAAACAAAATGCCCATGCACCGAATGTCACATTCTAAGTTTTGATACAAGTCACTTGGAAAGATACATGTGTTCTTTTTGATACAAGATAAATTGCAGTGTTACCACAAACGTACAATGATTAATTATTCATAAAAAGAGATTTGCGGTGACCAAAGTATTTTCGCTGCTTTTAGCCCATTTGCGCCATTTTGCCAACTGTGACTGTGTGCTTTTTTTCTTTATTTATCAAAACAAATTTGCAATATTTTAAACAATGAATTGATGCCGGTTTGTGACACTTAACGTGAATGCCTTTAGCAACTTGGCATAGACCAGGACTTCACCTGTAAGTGTAACCAATACAACCTGTAATAGGCTGGATGAGCAGGGAGAAGTTTAAAAACAAACATTATCTAATAAACATCTAAATACCCTTAGGAAATAGAAACTTACTGTATCTGCTGCTGCCGCCTCCTTCAAATGCATCGCTGGACATGCCGATGTATTTGTCCTTCGTCTTCTTGGCTTTTTTCCTTTCAGTGCGGAGTCTTTCGTCGTCTTGGATGAAGTCAATCAAATCTTTGGTTTTCTGACGAACTGTAGAATGTATGAGAGAGGTTAATGTAAATAAAGTCTTTATAATATTTTCTCCCTATTGTGAATTTATCTCTCGAATTTGGACTTAATCAACGATACTGTAAATTCATGTGTTTTGCAGAGATTTAATTTCACTATACAAAGGTAGAACACCTAGGCCTTTCAGCGATGTTTCATGTTTGCTGTCAAAACAGTTCTGTAGTACAGTCAGTAGTACAGTACATGGCAAATATTCACTGTCATGATTTTGTGGTAAAGAGGTCGCCACAAAAATAAACCACTGCAAACATTCTAAGATTTACAGTAGCAACACAATGGAAGACAGAATGCATGTTCACGGTGTTGTAAGTTCACGTCAACCTCAGCAAATGTGAGCAAAAACTCAGCAAACTGAGCAAAAATGCAGCAGCACCATCTTGCTGCAGTGCAAAGTAGAACGAGTCAGTATTGCCTTTAGAAAGATGACAGTCAGTCATTGAAAATGAAATGTTGTCTTAGCCAAAAACACTTGGTTATCTGTGCTGCTATATTTTGGACAGAACCAACCGTTTATTCCCTGGTCTCTGCCCAGCTCATCCTTGAAGGTGTAGTCTTCCAGCTGGCGCAGGTCATAGATGTGTTCTCTCGCGCTGGTGACCACTCGCTCAGAACCGTTCCTCACCAAGTATGACAGCAGCAGTAGGGACTGGAAGATAAAAATAAAAAACTTGCTAAAGGCCCAATATGCAACACTTCAGCCCAGAAATTCAAAATATTCTCGAGAATAAAACCTTCAGATGAAGGACATTTGCTTTTCAGCATAATTGCAACATTATTTCATATTTCAAGTGTTCATGAACTGTATTTGTAAAGCAAGCTGAACAAGATCTGCGCAATTCTTTTGCGATAATATCGCTCACTATGTGAAGAAATGGTATGAAAATCCACTTTCTATATTGTTCTAATGTTACATAATGGACCTTTACTTTAGGCAAAAAACAACGTTTTGGGGCAAACATGCAGTGGACGGGGAAGATGCATCTCAGAAAGCTGTGAAATTCTAATTTTAACAGTTTGTAAAACTGGCATACAAAGGAGCAAATTTCTAGTTTCTAGTCACATATTACGAAAGGTTTGTGCTAGTGCTACTGATACAAAATGTCACAAAATTTCATTTTTTGCATGAAAGGGATGGAAGGTTTTTTTTGTCCCTCGTATAGTGAAATTGTATCTTAGAACAGCAAGATAATTGCTAGTGGAAAAAGCTCTTCTAGCAAGTTGGCTCCAGTCTTGTTTTTATGTCCAGTTGGACTTATGGACTCTGGTCTACAAATAAATCAAATATAAACATCTGGTACAGATTAACTCCTCAAACTTTGAAAGCCTAAAGAATGACAGAATTGGCAAAACATCAAACTTTATTTTCACTGTCCCAGTTTCTCACATATAGCAATAGTTGAACCAAGCCTACATTAATGTTGTATTCAAGTTGGTAATAAGAATCTTATTACCTGTTAAGATACAGGTAATTGTATACTCAATACAAACGTTTATGTACCTTGGTTGATTTTTAACAGTCAAACATTATCAAAGAGATTTTTTTCCAGTGACTGATAAAAAAAAAATATAGTGGATGCTATTGGATACATATCACTCACTCACTCACTCACTCACATATAACTGTTAAAAACATTTATTCAAATTCGAATTGCTTGAGTAACTTTTTATGGTAGATCATAGATGTTAGTTTTACACATACATCTACATGGTCATGATCTATATGTATGAATACTATCCCTACCTTGTAAGGTCTCCTCCAGTTTTTCTTAGGTTCTGTTAACATCCTCTTCCACAGCATGCCCATGACTTCAGGGAAGTGTTCGTATGTGAAGGTGTACTTGGCGATCTCGGCCATCAGCGACCCGTGGGGGCCCCACTCGTCGTCATTAGTCGCTTCTCGGACCTTCGCTTCCACCTCGGAGTAGTTCATCACCACATTGGTGCTGGAGATGAAGGGAAGAAATGTTACACTTGGGTTTTGTAAACACTCCTATTACTTAAGACTTTACCACATGGATGTAAGATTTTTGCAAGTTTTGGCTTGTCCATGTATATTTCTTCGTGTGTGTCTGCAGTGCAACTTCTGCATGTTTTTGCCAGAGAGCATCTAAATTTTAATATGTTTTTAATTGGTTTGACTGACAGCCAACTTGCTATGGTTGCCCAACTAGCTAGCCAGCCTTGCAGTAAGTAAGCCAGGAAAGAGATCATTGACCAGGAAAAACTGGCACAAACTTCTTGTTTCTGATAAGTGTGGTGGGTTCTTTTATGAGGCTCTCCTCATACACAGGACCTAATTCTTGGAACATAATTTTGAAGTCTGAGGGGTGCTCAAGGTGTAGCTCTCCTCAAACACCTCCATTCCAGGTCCCTAACTATAATTGTAAAAAGGCAGGTACTCATTTTCACATGAGTGAAGAAAGTAAATTTGTGTAAACTGCCGTTCCCAAGGGCACAACATCAGAGTATATCAGGGGACAGGACCTGGGTTCGAGTCCCCTGATGAGGACCTCTGGGCTCTACTGTTACACTACGCAAGGCAAGTTTAGAGAGCATTCTTTATAGTAAAGCTACACAAATAAGATATCATACTTTACCCTGACAAAATTTTGCCACTTTTGACAGATACTGTATAAGGAGGTTCCTTTACTTAAGATTTTCTATACATTATAATAATAAACTAAAACAGTGGTCTACTCAAGAATGGTTCATGCATGATTCCACCAGATATCTCCCATAAAATCATACATGCTCTCATGATGAAATTATGAACTCCCTAAATACCATTTCTATTCCCGTTATCATTTTTGGGGGAGGGGTGGGCGAAAGAAAACCGGTTGTCAAATGAGTTTACTGAGGGCAAATTCAAGAGAAATTGGACGTTGCTCAGTAGGAGTTTTCGAGCCCAAATCGCCTTTATACAAATTAAGAACGACTGGATCAAAATATACCGAAAGAAGTTAGAAATGTTGAGAACCACCGACGCGGAAGTCAACACATATCTTCGTGTATATGATCACGTAGCTTCCGGCGAACCCACCCCCTTGAACAAACGTCAGGGAAAAGACAAGAAAATCCACTTACACTTTGTCCGTGATCTCTCGAATCTTCCACATCTTGATAGATGGGATACTTTGTGGCTGGTTTAGAATCTCAGAAAGGTCAAATGTGGGTAGATTCCTGTGGATTTAGTTGGATTGCAGACGTGTCACCAGAAAATGGCCGATGTCTAGGTAAAATGGCGGAAGAAATTGTGACGTCACGGCACAAAGGTCAACGTACCCCGGAAGTGACTTGGTCCTCGTGGCGGGAACTGGTATAAGGGTCTAAAAGCATCCCTGCCAAAATATGGAGTGTAAACTGTTAACTGCACGATTAATGAGCCCCATTGGGCAGATAACTATCGCGTCATGTACGAGGGGAGTTCACAAGGTGGACCTGCAGGAGCCTAAGGACTTTTCACCAGACGGCAGGTAACGTTAACGGCTTCAGATTTTCATGGGAAACGCCCCCTTACTATGGACTAATGCTTAATATGGAGTATAAATGGCAGTAATACTGTACTAAAACACACACACACATACATGTTTTCACACACACACACACACACACACACACACACACACTAACACCTTCTCTCTCTCTCTCTCTCTCTCTGTCTCTCAAAGTCTCATACACACACACAGGCATGCACACACACACCAATATAACTTATTATAAGGCTTCTTTAATAGCATACAACCACACACACGCACACAGATGCACACACACACACATATACAGACATAATTACTGTAATAAGTCAAGTCAATGCCAAGTCCAATCTTCAACAGATGATTCAACAGGATCACATGATATTGTTTTGGATTTATTGAGTATGATTGATTCTAGGACATGAAATTAGTATCATTTTTTAATTTGTCCTTACATTCTTTCTCCACAGACATAAGGTAGACTTTGTTGATGGTGCAACAGAAGAGCAGGTTAACAAGTGTGAGCCACTGGCAAAGTGTGTGGACTGGATCAAGGTAACTTTTATTGATGTTTGTTTTTGTAGCCTGGCAGTCTATTACAGTTAGCCTGGATACCAGACCCCAACCCTATCTATAACTATATCTAATAGATTGTTTATCAGGGTCTCAGGGAGGCCTGCTGTAAAATTTCCTTCACAGCATTTGGGCCCTAAAGCTGAATCTGCCCTGGAAACAGTCTGCCATCCAGGCTATAGTGAGACAATATGTATGACTGTGGTCTTTCTAAGGAACTTTAAAGTGATTGATGAGGTTTAATAACATTTTCCTTGAACTGCAAACATGCTTAATGTAGATAAAGTAATTCATTTTATTGATTTGTAAAGGGTGTTCCTAATTGTGCTGATATATAACATCATGAAACATAAGATGGCAATATTAGAAAAAAAGACATTGTGAACAAAGATGTGTGGGGAAAAATAATTTCATCAGGTTGTTAGAATATAGGAGAATTCTTTTACACAAGGGAGTACAACTTGATTGTGTAAAAGATGTGTCATTTGTACTCCTTCATCTCAGCTTTAACCTTTACCAATGACGTGGTCTATTTCCAGGCTTACTTCAAGGATGCCTCCAGTGTGCGAGGCCTGGACTTGCCGCCCCTCCACATCACCAAGTACAAGGAGGGCTCCTTCACAGCCGCCGTGCTGCACAACCTGGCCACCAAGGTGGACGTCGGGGAGACCGTCTCCTACGGCCAGCTGGCCGCCATGACGGGGAACGCGCGGGCCTCCCGGGCCGTGGGCGGGGCGATGCGAGCCAACCAGACCCCACTGCTGGTGCCGTGCCACAGGGTGGTGAACAGTAATGGCAGTGTGGGGAACTTCATGTCAGGGAGGGGGAACGTGCTGAAGGCGTGGCTGCTGGAACATGAGGCCAGGGAGGAAAGATGAATGTGATGAAAGAACTTTTGAATCTTTTAGTGGACCTTCCAGATTTCTACACATTTGATACTTGACCCATTGAGCTCAGTGGACAGTTTTAGAGCTCAGGAGAGAGTCCTGCTAAAGCCTGTCAAAGTGCCAAATGCTACCACCACAAGAAACCACAAATTCACTCCTAGTGAAGATAAGGAGAAACATTTTAAACAGCAGTGAAGTGTCTTGTGTTACTGCAGTTTAGACTAAATCTGATAGGTAGCGCTGTGACTCCATCAATGTAATTCTGCACTATAAACTGAATGTTTGTGCTACACGTGTGCATGTCCCAGATTTGATTTTGACACCTTCGTTGGCACCAAAACAGTTTTTTCCGTCTCATTTTCGTATGGTCTTGTGTTTGAAAAGATTTGGCATAAGGGCTTTCTAGCTGTTGGAACTACAGCGGCAGAATACTTGTAGTAAAATATGTATGTAAGAGTAGCCCAACTGTAGCCTCCATAGCGGTCTTCAAACAGCGCTGGTGGTTAATGTTGGAGGAAGCACGGATTCACGATTTTCAACAAATGGGCTGGGAAGATTGTGATTGCACCCAATAGATGTGAAGGAGGATAGCCTGACTGTTAAATAAATGCTGTTGGCTATGGTACAAACTTTTGTCACTAGGTGGCACCCTTTTCCTTATGGTCTCCTTTCTGTTTCTACTTGAATGACCTTGAACATAGATGTCTTTTTATTCGTACAATAAAAGCATTCAATGTATGGAAGAGTACCAAAGGTTACTCCAGACATCCGAGCTGTTGTTGAGATACCGCCTGCTTCACACTTCAGGAACTAGCATATAGCCCTGTACTGCACCTCTTCGAGGGACCATTTTTTTCTGCACAAATTACCTGTTCTGGTTGACTTTTTATAGATGGAGATCATCAGTGGATACATATTTTAACAATCTCAGTACAAATGTATTTCAATTATGGGATTTACATGGTTAAGGACCTGAAATTGAGAAGCTTCAACATCTACTTCTCTGTATTGTGTGACCCTAATAAAGGTGTCTGTGTCACTCTACCATAGGAACCCCTACCATACTATTTCATGTTAAGTTATAACATTTTAAACACTATTCCTAAAATAGAAATCATCAATGTTTAGATAGTACTTTTTACAGAACTTTATTGGCAAATCTATACCCGTAGGCTGATGTGCAAAATGTGTATTCTAAAGGATCTATCTGACATAATTGAGGGCTTGACTCTTTTGAGACAGAGGCTAATCAATATTCGGATTTTTTTATTGATAAGTGGGTTTTGTGATCATTAGTAAAAATGTGTTTTTGGAGGCCTTCCAGATGGCGAGAGGTCAGTGAGAATGCTTGAATTGAATTGTATTGAAAAGCTTGTTTCTTTCAGCATCATGATGATGGGCATTTACAAATGACATGCTTTTCATCTTCCACTGCATCCATTGTACAATAGATGTATTTGCACAGTCTCTCATGAACAGGTACATTTTTTGTAGCTTTCTATATCATCCATATATCCCTAGTTGGTGGGTACTAAATCTTATCTAACAAATATTAGACTGCTTGTCAAAATCATCATGGTATACATAACTTTTCATACCATATTCAGTTCTACCACGTTTGTAAAATTTATCATTATCTGTAGACGACTAATGAAGAAAGTTTTCAACAATGTACATTGTGCTTGTTGTCTCCCCGAAAGTTATCATGATTCCACATACAGGTAAGAATTACCGCTATGATCAAATGTTTCTTTTACATAGTGTAGCCAATTTTTCTTACTTACAACTGTTGATAGGTACATTTTGTTGACAGGGTGTCTATATTTACAAAGGGTGGGTAAAATAGTCTATAGGCTGCCTTAAGAAGTAACCAGTACTCAACTATACGTATCTATAACGGTAGGATGAGTTCTACTCCACAGAGTTCCATCATAGGTTTCTGGGCACAAGAGAATTTTTACAAAAACGAGTTTCAGTAATGTACAGATACATTGCACACAGCTTCGATAAGAGATTTCAAAAAAGAGATCACACCTTCCTGATTGGCTTCGACAAGTGATGAAAAGAAATAAAAAGAAAGTACAACAGTATACTGGCTTTGGAGAGTCTGTTGTCCACGTCTTTGCCTTTGGACGGTTACGAAAACGTGTCTAGAAGAACCACAACCTGTGGCTGTCTACCAAAATCCTGGTCTACAAAGCAGTCGTCATCACCACCCTTCTGTATGGATCGGAGGCTTGGGTTCTATACCGGAGACAAGTAAAGC
Source organism: Branchiostoma floridae (assembly GCF_000003815.2). Lineage (NCBI taxonomy): Eukaryota > Metazoa > Chordata > Leptocardii > Amphioxiformes > Branchiostomatidae > Branchiostoma > Branchiostoma floridae. Next base: position 23,803,565 of record NC_049982.1, read on the forward strand.
TTCTGGAAAGATTCCATCAGCGAAGTCTTCGCTCCATCATGGATATCAACTGGCAGGACTTTATAACAAATAACGAGGTTCTGAAGCGAGCCAACATCTGCAGCATAGAGGCCATGCTCATGTCCAGACAGCTACGCTGGGCAGGTCACCTGGCTCGAATGGAGGACACTAGAATGCCAAAGGCCGTTTTCTACGGCGAACTCTGTTTAGGCAAGCGTGCCAGAGGCGCTCCTAGGAAACGGTATAAAGACCAGTTAAAACAACAACTCAGAGTGGCTGGCATCCCTGAAGCTGACTGGGAAAATAGAGCAGCTAGCAGAGCCAACTGGAGAACTTTGACAAGGCGGGGCGCAGATGCCCTTGAGACTAAGCGTCATGACCACGCTGAAGAGAGAAGGAGGAGGAGAAAGGAGGCAGCTGACCAGACCGTCTCCTCTGCCCAGTTCACCTGTCAGCAGTGCAGCAGAGTGTGCAGGTCAAAGATAGGACTGTTCAGCCACATGAGGGCCTGCAGACCATCCAGAACTTCCCACGAATCCTCGACGACGGGGAAAGAGCCATGATGATGACAACATTATACACAATTATCAACAATGGATGATTGGCTAAAGTTGGAAATGTTTTCCTACGATTTTCATCTTCAGTCATGACAACGCAAATATGAGCCTCATTCACAGCCAAGAAATATTAGTCAAACACTGAAAATGATTCGGATCCTAACACCTGCTTCGAGACTTTTTAGTTTACATTTAGATTACATGATGGCAGAAAATTCTCTTCTTTTTTCCTTTGTGATGAGACCAACATGACATGTGACATTTGAACCTGACTCGATGTCAATGGCAGTAGCAGTGATTTCTGTCCCTCCAAACTTTACTTTCAGTTCTATTCTTCGGCCTGTCCCTTTTGTGATATCTGGACTGCTAACTGTGATACTACTCCCTTCACGGATCACTCCTTCGTCGTCTACAAACTTTGGGTTGTCTGATCTGGTTGTGTAGAAGTGAAAAGTGACTTTTGTCTGGTCAGGCTCAATGGGGTGGAATGTAAATGTTTTACTTTTACCTAGGGGCAGCGCCTCGCCCACCCGTACGAGAATGGAAAAGATGTCTTCGCACAATGCTGTCCCGTCGCTTGTATAAAACTTCTTATCTGTAGGATGAATATTGTCCTGAAAGGCTGCGTACGCATCTACACCATACGTTCTTCCACTAATTCTCGTTTGGATGATGTTTGGGGTATTTCCAAACATAACCGCACCTTTTACAGTGGCCATTTCAGGTTCGGCTGGTACTAAGATACGGTACTTATTTTGAAACTTGTCTCTGATGGCCTTCTGTAGCACTGCAGACCCTGAGAACCCACCCACAAGGAAGAAATACTCTACATCGCGTAACATGGGATTGTGAAGCAGGTTACCAAGGTTGTCAACGATAGAACTGACCGTTGGACTGAACATTTCTGTTAGGATGCCACCATTAAGGCAAAGGTAGTCCTTGTTCACTGTTACCTCGCCATTTGGGTACCGCTGCTTAACTACTTCCTGGATGTTAGTACTACTGTTTTTCATACAGAAGTTTACAAAACTAGTTGGCAGTCTGACACGAGTGGGTCGATCTTGAACGGACCGCTCAGACCGCTTCTTCATCTCAAAATCCCAAATGAGTTCTAGCCAATCAGAAGGGTGTAATTTTTTAAAGCTATCAATGGGATGTAGCCCAAATATGTCTTTGAGCTTCACCTCTAACTCTTGATCCACCTTACTCCCACCCCACGCTCCCCCTGTAGCCCGGTAGATCTCGTGAATGGAGTCATCTGGCTGGATACGATGAGCGGTGATGTCTACAGTACCTCCTATAAGTCAAGAAGAAGAAAAAAACATAATTACATACTACTACTTCTACACAAGCGAGTCGGTATGCTGAAAGTTTTGCTAGGTAGAAGCTGTTTGACATTCATCATAGTTGTCAACCAAACCATTACCATATCATAATCAGGGTTTCTTACTCAAATATTTAAATACATCATAAAGTTTACTTCTCCGACTGAAATGCTTTTCTACAAGGTAGCTTAAATTAAGCTATTTGTTCCCTAATATCTGCCTTCGTGTTAAGTTTTTACATTTTCAATAGTAGTGGTATTCGTTAATACATGTGAATTATTGAACTTGCTGTATCCTCGTAATACATACACGCCTAATGTTCATTTAAGTACTAAGAGAATGGGCAGCGCATCTCAACCTTACCTCCACAGTCGACCACTAAGTAACTTGTTTCCTTTCTCGCAACGGCATCTCGCACAAGCGCCTCATCAGTTTCCTCTGCGAATTCGGCCAGCTTTCGCTCGCGACACCACAGAGACGCTGCCTCCGGTTCGAGGGCGATGATGAGTTGTTCAGGATTTGCTGGACTAATCAGCTTGGCCTAGAAGCAACCATCACACATGGTGCATCAAAACAATGTATGAATTAGTTCCTTTGTGGTTAAATACCATTTTGCAATCATGACACCTGTATTTGCTACATTTCATAGCTTTGGACATGGTAATGCCATACATGAAAGAGAGGAAAATATAGTTATTGTTTAAAGTTGACACAGCTATCCTAGTAGCACAAGCTGTTTGTAATCCTTGATTGAAGTTACTTGGTAGGCAGCATCCCTCATGAACTGACGAGCACTTGGCTGCCAGATGGCTGGAACGGTCAGGACCCACTGGATGTCGGCTGTTGTGAACTCCACATTCGTTCTGTCTTTCATGACTCCCAATGCCTTATCCTTCAGATAACGCAGAGCGTGTGCAAAGACGTCCATCGCACGCAGTTGTTTGCCGTTTCTTGCAGTTAAGGTGGTATCCCCTGTGATAGTCTGTAAATTATCATGATAAAGTAAAATTAAAAAATCACCCTAAGTATACATTTCATGGTGAAATAAGAATATAGGAAAATAATGCAAATACGTTATGGTCTAACGTTAAGTATTCTAAATGAAAAGTGAGTGTCACTAAATGTAATGCATTCATTTTTACCTGGTCATCGCCTTCCTTGAATAAGCTCATCTTGAACAGATCAAAGAAGTAGTACTTCGTGTCGCCTTTTTCTTCCAGCATGGCGTATTCCTCCTTTGCTTCGAAGCCGAAGCTACGGAACCTTTCTTTGGGATCCAGCAGTAGACATGTTGGCGTTTTCAGCGCCTGGTATCCTTTTTCGTTTCCCCAAGCCTTGTTCACCAGGATTCCCCTTTCACCTTCTTGATGGTTGAACGAAAACGCGAAACCACTGAATGTTGTTCCAAAGTCAATTGCTACTACAGCCATATACTGGCTGGATGAAGCAGCCATAACTTCGTTCGTCTCTGGAATTGTTCGTCACTAACAATTGTTTGCACTCCTTCACTTCAGACTAACAGTAGTCCGACGTCGACTGCCCAACGATGTTTTGATTAGGGGTGAAAAGTCCCGGCTACCTGTTATACATATGAACAATGGTATTTGCTCTTGTGATATTTTTGTCATGGTAACGTCGCTTGCTCTATTTGTTCACGGTATGTAAGGTATGTACTTAAGAGTTCAAGTCACACGTTAATCATACCCAATTTCAAAGCAAGTTTATGTCCTGTATCACGGACCATCCACTCCCCCCAACCCCAACCTCAGGTAAACGACTCAGCTATGCGCAATAATCTTCGCAAATCAAAATCATATGATTAAGTAGACAGGAACAGTCCATCAAGATACGTACGTAAACAACTCGAGGTTATTTCAACGTCTGGGAGTATCATCGGAAACCACCTTAAATCAAAATGAGGGCTGAAAATACCTAAGATTGTAATTAGTATCAAAACATTGTGTTGAATGCCTTTATCCAACCATTAAGTTTAGTTTTGCCAGTCTATGTTGCTGCAGCTGTTGTTTGTCCAGACCCTAGGGAGAAAAGAGAAACGCTTATGCATCATAACACCCACTCCGTAAGGATGAAATTAATATGGATGTCTATGATACATTGTTCACAAAGCGCAACATTTCGCTTAGCAAATAGAATAAAATCAAGTCATAAAACACCTCAAATCAAAATGAGGGATAAATAAATTTGTTGTCTCTGGAAACTAACGACGATCTGTTATCACGTTTTCTCTAGACTAAGCAGTAGCCAGGCTACCTAAAGATGTTTTTAATTTAGGGTGAAAAGTCCCGGCTACCTGTTATACATTATGAACAATGGTATTTGCTCTTCAGACACTCTGTCAAAGTGACTCGCCATTGTGGTATACGGTCACTGTACATGAAGTGTATGCTTAAAAGTTCAAGTATACCAAAGTTTATGTATTTTTTAATCCTAATTTGCACACGCACCCCCACTCACGCCAAAGCTGTCGAAAATATAACCTTCTTGATAACGTTACGTTAACTAAACTAAACCCCCAGTTCTTTTGTAACCATGACGTGTATCCATGTATGTGGGTCCGGCGCCGGGCGGTCTTTCCAAGGATGTAAGGAATTCAATAAGGGACATAATGACAGATAGCATCCAACACAGATATGGATATATTTCTGAATGCAGTTTGTAATGGACATTCTGTTACCACAATATAGTAGCTTCAATGCACTGCTTAAAGAGAAAGTTGACATACACATTGTTTTTCTGCTCTGTGTAAATCATCCTGAGACAGTGTACAGTTTAGAATAGGGCGTGGAATATATCACGAGAGAATTAATGACAAAAAAGGCGCTTATTCAGTCAATCAGACTGGTATTTTGCCATGCCAGATCCCTAGACCTGCATCGATACGTACTAATGGCAAGGGTACTCACATCTATTTGATGCACACATAATCAGTCATAATGTACTGTGATGTAAAAAATATACAATGGCAAAGGAAGTGGCTAATGAATAGCCCCACGTTTTAAGTGATTTGGTAACTGGGCTTTGTGATGTTAATAGAAATTTATCTTTTGGACACTTTCTAGATATTTGCTCGAGAGGATTGTTATAACTGTTGACAATGACTCCGTTTACAAATGACTTTTCATTTAGTGCTGCATCCATTATGCAATACTTGCACAGTCTCCCCCGAACTGGCAGCTTCTTATACATATAAGGTCATTTTTTTCTTCCTATTACTTATTTTGCAAAATTGATGTTGTCTGTAATTGTGTAGACATGTATTCTGACATTGCTTACCTAAGAATGTTCTGTTTTTTTGTTAAACTGATGTAGCATTTGTAATCCCTCAAACGTTTGCGTTTTTCGTCTATATTCAGATGTTAGTCTAAGAATGTTTTGTTCTTGTAATGCCGATGTGATACGTATTTGTATCAGATCTTTTAATGTTTGTAAATGTCTTGGTGCCTGTTTAAAATTTTGTTGTTGTTTCTGTTCTCGTGAGTGTTATGTTTCTATATGTGTAAAGCAGGTGTTGTGTTGTACCAAGAGCTGACGTTCTGTGTTCATAAATGTGCTATATAGCTTAGATGGCGTTCTTTTTACCTAAAAGACCTGTTACTTACATTAGGTGTGTTTATTTTTGAAGTTTTTCACTGTCATTAAACACAATATTTTCTCAGCTTGAATTTCGGTCGCTCATCCGTCGACCTTCGTCAGGAATGGTGATTCAATTACTCTGAGAACGTGACCTAGGGACACGTGACTCAAGTAAAGAATCGTAGATGCCTTGCAAGCGGTCTCTGTTAAATGTCGGCTGGTGTGCTCTTATGTAGATGTGTTTATATTTTTGATGCCTCTGATGTCTTTGTTAGTCTTTCGATTTTTTTTAAAAATTTGTATTATGCGTATATAAAAAGCTTAATGTGTAAACTTGAAACCAGGGAAGGCAATCTGTACAGAAACCCAGGGATGTCACCCATGCACAGAAGTCCTAGGGAAGATCCAGGGGGATAAACACAGAAAGAACAGAAAATCCATGGGGGGGGGGGATAAAAACTCCTGTAAGTCCTACGAAGTAAACCTAGGACCACAATGAGTTAATCGTATGGATTTTATGAAATTTAATGCATTGTCTACATGAATAAGTAAGGGTAGGGTTGGTTTGCAGAAGGGAAGGAAGTGTTAGTGTAACGCAAGGGTGGTGGTAGAGTGGTCTCAATGGCGCGCCTTACATGGAGTTCGGGAGAATAGCTACCGGTGTTTTTCATACGCTCAAAACCCAAGAAAACACAAGTCTTGCTACGTTTGAGGCTTGTATTGTTCCCCCCTCCTCTGTCTCTAGTGTATAGATTTGACAATGATTGTATTAAATTGTGTATACATGTTGTTGTAATTGAATTGCACGTGTGCAGTAAATAAGTACGTATTAGCAATGGACAATAAGTACCACTGTAAGTCTTTCGCAAGTTTAGTAATTCATTGTGTATACATGTTGTCATGTAATGAAATTAGAATATTGACATAATGTCTAAATTATGCAATATCAACATTTTGGAAGCCACTTATCGAATCTTTCTTGGAACAAAATCACTTCCCTTTCATAATCATAATTCATAGACACAGCATATTATCTTCACCGTGTACCTTTTTCCGTCTTTTCCTAACACTTGCTAGAACTTTACATTTCCTTTCATTTCCCATTATTACCCTTGCCAATATTCAACAATTGTATGGATAGAAAAATACCACCCTATAACAGTATCTTCTTCACCTGCTAGACTGCTAGATTTAGTTCATATGTCCAGTCGATTACTAAAGGGGGGGGGGGGCTAAGAACAAAATTACATGGTACTTGATAAGCCAACAATTAAACAACGAACATTTTTGTTTCATCATCGACATACAACGTTACGTGGCGACCAACTTTATCAATGTAAACATTAAAAATGTTCTAAAGAACAATAGACAATCGTGTCCCATCTCATAATTACTACTGGTTAAAGATCATTGTAGGAGAAACTGACATGAAGATATTTTGTTAAGATATCGTCATGTTTGTCGATGTTGCCTGGTTTTTGTTTGAAAGAATAATTACAAGAATTTGTATTTACTACAGGTACATTCGCAGTCACGGCTAGAATTACCTAACATAAGAAACATCTCTTTCTTCTCTTTCTTCATTACCTTCGCCAAGAAGGTTGAATTTTGGGTATCGTTTGTATGTGGGGTGTGTGTTTGTAGAAGAACAGCATATTCAAGGATGCCTGCAAGGATCAAATTGATATTTGGTATTTGGGTAGGTCTTTATGAGACCTGGAAACGATTGGATTTTGCCCCGTGGCTTGTTACGGCACTGCAGCAGAACTTTCGGGTTTGATATCTTGATTAATTTGCACAATTAATGAGGAAATTGTCGAAAGCCGCTCAGTTCCATTTGCAATATGAGACGTCATTGGTAAATGAGTAAGATAAGAATATGATAAATAAGCATTATGCAAATAAATACCTAATTTGCATAAGTAATGAGAAAATGCAATGACCCCGTTGTGGTAAATGACAGGAAAATTTCTTACTTGTATCATTTGGAAGTTATGAACAGGTGAATATTGATTATGAAAATTAGGACCTAATTTGCATAAATTATCAGAAAATGCGATTAAACCATTCTTTCTTAACATAGATTGTGTATGTCTGTCATTTGGATGGAAGAGATGATTGACTTATATCATTTTATGCAAATTTTGGCCTTTTTTGCAAAATTATTAACAAACACAATTGAAATACCGGTTTTAAAGGCTAAAATCATTTGGCGATGGTATGGGGTCGTGGAACTCTAGTTCTTTGTGATCAGACTAACATGGCATGTGACATTTGAACCCGACTCGATGTCGATGGCAGTGGCAGTGATTTCTGTTCCTCCAAACTTGATTTTTAATTCTATGTCTCGCTCTGTCCCTTTCGTGGTATCTGGGCTGCTAACCGTGATGCTACACCCTTCACGGATCACTCCTTCATCGTCTACAAACTTAGGGTTCTTTGCTTGAGTGACATAAAAGTCAAATGTGATCTCTGTATGGTCAGGCTCAATGGGGTGGAATTTAAATGTCTTACTTTCACCAATACGCAGTGCCTCGTCCATCCGCACGAGAATTTCAAATATGTCTCGGCATCTTACTCTTCCAGTGCTTGTTGTAAACTTCTTACTCAAAGGATGCACACCCTCTTTAAATGTTCCACACGCATCAACACCATACGTCCTTGCACTGATCCTCGTTTGGATGATCTTTGGGCTATCCCCGAACATAACCGCGCCTTTCACAATGGCCATTTCAGGATCGGCTGGTACCAAGATACGGTACTTATTCTGAAACTCCTCTCTGATGGCCTTTTGTAGGACTGCAGACCCTGAGAAGCCACCCACAAGGAAGAAATATCTCACATCCTTTAACTCGCGATTGCGAAGGAGACTCCTAATGTGCTCAATAATGGAACTGACTGCTGTCTTAAAAAAATGTTTCATGATACTACCGTTAAGGCAAAGGAAATCTTTGCTTATCATTACCTCGCCGCCGGGACACCGCTGTTTGATGATATCATGAATAGTCAGCTCAGTATTGCAGTTTGCCTTCGTACAGTGGTCTATGAAGCTAGTTGGCAGTCTGACTCTAGTTGGCAGATCTTGAATAGACCGCTCGGACCGCTTCTTCATCTCAAAATCCCCAATGATCTCTAACCAGTCAGATGGGTATGAATTCTTATATCGGTTTACTACATTTTCCCCAAATATGTCTTTGAGCTTCACCTCTAACTCTTGATCCACCTTACTCCCACCCCACGCTCCCCCTGTAGCCCGGTAGATCTCGTGAATGGAGTCATCTGGCTGGATACGATGAGCGGTGATGTCTACAGTACCTCCTGAACAACATCAACAACAAATATGTAAACCAACCTACTACCCAACAAAGCAAGGAATGAACAAACCACACAATCAAACAATCAATCAATCAACCAGCCGACAATCCATATGCGTATCTGACTAATTAGACCTAACATACGAGCAAACAATCAACCAACTGACCAACTAACCTTCAAAAGAATCAACAAATAAATGAAAGCAACGGGCCCCCAAACAGTCAAGCTCACAGAAAGCCAACATAAATGTAGTCATCCCCACGGGAAACTGAAGTGTCAGTCTGCTGAGACAGCAATTTCTAATTCCATCTTCTACAGCTGGGTCTTCTTGTAATATCGATCTTCTTGTGGTTACTAGTATCTATTGATGATGTCTAATACATTGTATACTACATTGGCATTGCAGTGAGCTGATTAGAAGGATGCACTAAACCTTACCCCCACAGTCCACCACTAAGTAGCTCGTGCCGTGCCTTGCTATGACATCTCGCACAAGCGCTTCATCAGTTTCCTCTGCAAAGTCGACCAGCTTTAGCTCGCGACACCACAGAGACGCTGCCTCCGGTTCGAGGGCGATGATGAGTTGTTCAGGCATTTTGGAGCTTAGCAAGTCAGCCTAAAGGAATTGAGAAAACGGGTACATGTCAAGAGTTAATGACTTCAGCAAAATTTGTCTTAGCCCTATGTACATTAATGCGAAGATGCGCCTACGTACATTTTGATAAAGAAGTTGTCAACCTGTACATGTATATATAATACCTGGTAGGCAGCGTCTCTCATGAACTGACGAGCACTTGACTGCCAGATGGCTGGAACGGTCAGGACCCACTGTATGTCGGCTGTTGTGAACTCCACGGATGTCCTCTCTTTCATTACTTGTAGGGCCTTATCCTTCAGGAAGCGGAGAGCGTGCGCAAAGACGTCCATCGCACGCAGTCGTTTTCCATTTCTTGCGGTTAACTTGGTATTCTTTGTGATAGTCTGTAAAGTATAACGATATTCATACAAATGTAACATACAATTAAAGACAGTCAAACCTTCCCAAGCAATCACCTTTTCAAGCCAACCACCTGGTCATCACAACCGCTTTTTCTCGGTCCCCATTGACGTATCAAACGACCTCTTTAAGACGGTCACCTGTCCAAGGCGACCACGACCACCAAAAATTGGGACCAAATCCCATAACGACAGCATCATTTTCAATCTTGATGTGGCATCAATTTCCGATGATATCTAGCGCGAATTTGTGCCGAAATCGGATTTTGGCTGCCATACGATGTTATGTTCAAAATAAAGATGGCGGCGGATGCACGGGGGTGGGTCATTTTGGCAGTCTCGATGGACATTTTGCTGTAAGAAAATCTTAATCTAATTCCTACCGCGGGATTTTGTGAAACATCTGTAGAAACTTGCGCTTTCACGTGCAGGCCGCCCGCGAGGTGAGCAGGGAAGTGTCATGCCCAGTTTGTTTACCTTTCATATGACAGCGCCCCAAACTCCATCTGTACATTAGTCACAACAGAGCAATTCAAGGCATTCGATAGGATTGATCACCCTACAGCAATCGTATGCTAGACCTAGAAGTACGCCCAGCTTTGATACGTACCTTGGGTTTGTAGTTTCATCTCAGACCGGCGTCAAACAGTCCGCTACCAAGGTACTAAAACCTCTGACTGGCGGTACCTAACCTGTGGCGTCGCAAAAGGTACTTTGTCAACCTCGTCAAAGAGTACATATCGGACGGGGTAGTCGCTTCTCCATTACAATGTTCGGTTTGCTTTAATACAAGGAGTAAAGAAGACGGAGCATTGTTGTGTAAACAGTCAAAATCGGCGGGCGAAATATCCTATCGCCCAAACACGTTTTGCTTGGTGCAACGTTTTTTTTTTCAAACCCACTGCGCTACTACCTTTGCAGTGAGAACACCCCTTTTCCCTATTATAACCTGTACAGCAGGGTTGAGTTGAGAACTACAAGTTGAAGACGCACGTAACCCGACCCGCATGGGAAATGCAGCTACCATGGCAGCAGCCCTGGCGACAGCGTTTAGAGGCAGGGCGTGCCCTGTAAGGCGTAAAATGCAACTTGTCACCAATCACAGCCAACAAAGCGGTAACGACGTCGTGTCAATCACGAAGAAGCGCGGAAATTTGCGAAAAAAAGGGAAACGGCGATGTTTCCCGAGAACCCAAAATAAGCCCGTGATTGGTCGTGTAAAATAAACGGAAATCTCCGAACTCCCGAGCTTCGATATCGAAATTTCTGGAAGAGTCTTAAGCTTGTGACTGTGATTACCGGAGGGACCGGACAAAATGCATTATTGAATTATTTCGCCTAGGCGTCAACCAGTCAAGATGATGACGCGGAAACTGTTGCTCCTAGTCCAAGTGTTCAGTGACAAGGACAAGGGGCAGCGATTGAGTCAACGCCGGGACACTGATCGTGAGGAAACGACGTCGGGACCGCGGTGGAGTTTGAGCCTCCCAAATCCAGGCGCAAACTTGTCTATAACTTTTCATCAAAAATGTCGCAAGAATCGGCCGTGGCTTCGTCACATCGGAGACGAAGACGATGAAAAGATTGAGTCTGGCGTCTATTTATGGTTTGCACGAGGAGGAAAACATCCTTTGTCGATGGCACTGTAGAACTATGAAAATTATCAGTGTGGCGGTGTACGAGCATCCGAAATGTGCGATACACACACGATGGCCAAGAAAAAATAGATTACTGTGTCTTTGAAGTACCGTGTCAGGATCGTAATAAATTCTAATTTCCCGACATACATTTTTAAATCGTACAAGGTCAGGTTGGTGCCGATCTAGCCTCCGTCGCAGACTTCGAGCGGGGATGACTTTTATTCTATTTTTATGGGGCGGTGTGTGTGTGTGTGGGGGGGGGGGGGTCGTCGTTGGTTCTGTTGGTTCTGGTCCTGTAAAACTTTGGAAATATTCATGGTGTCGTTAGTCTGCCCGGGTGGTCGTCTTGAGTAGGTTTGTAATTAATTAATAAAATACAGAAAGTCTAAACCATGCAAATCAGTCCGTGGATAACTAAAATTCTGCATTCACTGTAAAAGAATGCACACGTTTATGGTTTATGAATGATATTCAAAAGGTTTCAAGGTTTCCGAGCACCTCCCGGACCAGTGTCCGTGGATAAGATAACACTGTATGTATATGTAGTTTAACGTTACTGATGCTGCAATTCTTAACAAATAGTCTATATTTTATTTCCAATCTACCTGGTCATCGCCTTCCTTGAATAAGCTCATCTTGAACAGATCAAAGAAGTAGTACTTCGTGTCGCCTTTTTCTTCCAGCATGGCGTATTCCTCCTTTGCTTCGAAGCCGAAGCTACGGAACCTTTCTTTGGGATCCAGCAGTAGACATGTTGGCGTTTTCAGCGCCTGGTATCCTTTTTCGTTTCCCCAAGCCTTGTTCACCAGGATTCCCCTTTCACCTTCTTGATGGTTGAACGAAAACGCGAAACCACTGAATGTTGTTCCAAAGTCAATTGCTACTACAGCCATATACTGGCTGGATGAAGCAGCCATAACTTCGTTCGTCTCTGGAATTGTTCGTCACTAACAATTGTTTGCACTCCTTCACTTCAGACTAACAGTAGTCCGACGTCGACTGCCCAACGATGTTTTGATTAGGGGTGAAAAGTCCCGGCTACCTGTTATACATATGAACAATGGTATTTGCTCTTGTGATATTTTTGTCATGGTAACGTCGCTTGCTCTATTTGTTCACGGTATGTAAGGTATGTACTTAAGAGTTCAAGTCACACGTTAATCATACCCAATTTCAAAGCAAGTTTATGTCCTGTATCACGGACCATCCACTCCCCCCAACCCCAACCTCAGGTAAACGACTCAGCTATGCGCAATAATCTTCGCAAATCAAAATCATATGATTAAGTAGACAGGAACAGTCCATCAAGATACGTACGTAAACTTCAGCGTCTGGGAGTATCATCGGAAACCACCTTAAATCAAAATGAGGGCTGAAAATACCTAAGATTATAATTAGTATCAAAACATTGTGTTGAATGCCTTTATCCAACCATTAAGTTTAGTTTTGCCAGTCTATGTTGCTGCAGCTGTTGTTTGTCCAGACCCTTGGGAGAAAAGAGACGCTTATGCGTCATAACACAGCTCCTTAATGATAATGTTAATATTGATGTCTATGAGATATGTTGTTCGCAATGTGCACCATTTCGCTCAGCAAATCAAATCAAGTCAAATCAAATTCACAAGCCCTTTTACGTACTAAGAACGTATACTGGCATTGCAATTATCATCTGTGACTTGATTCGTGGAATAATTCAGTCACCTTCTCTTGTAGATTCCAAAAAGACGAATGTAATAAAAAATACATTTTAAATAGCACTCTTCAATAGATCAATACAAATACTGTAGCTTAGCAATCAGATCACGTAAGTTACTCTTCACCTGTGCCACCTCTTTATATCTGATCATTGTCAACATTCTCACCACATACCGCGTTAATCGGTGGCTGTGTGTATAAGGTTACCAGGTGACGCAAATGACTTCATTGAATCGCTCCAGTCATGGCAGGTAGACCACGTACTGCACCGATGTCGGCTCCTTCCTCATCGCGGACACGTCAGCATGTGCAAGATATTGAACCCGCCGAACAGATGAACGAATGGGTGGATTCTATCACAAGTCATATGACGACAACTGTCTTTAATTGGAGCAAAGAAATGTCCAGTTTGTCGTCGGAAAATAAAAGGCTATCGGAGGAATTGCAGAGTCTGAGAAAACGGTGAGAGCTTTCCATTACAACAACCGGGGGCGTATTCAGTACTGGCTGTATCTTAACTTGTCTGATAGGAGTTTGGATTTATAGTCTTTAAAATCAAGTCCATTTGAAATGGTTCTTCGTCAAACGTCTCAGATTCGCCCCCTGAGGTCTGCTGATCATTTTCTGCCATGTCCACGTTTTACATTTGTGTGGGGGAACCATAGATTATCAACAACATATTATACTATAACGTTATATACTCTACAGTTTTCAATTGATGTATTTTCATGACGATGTTTTGCGTAAGTAGAACTTGGCCTGCGGATCAAATTTATGTTTAGATTTTGAATACCTAGCGACCTGATCCAAGGCCATTTCCACCATTACGACGTCGACTGAGTAATCTTTTACAAACGGCCGCGGAACATTTCCAATTGAAAAGATGGCAAGAACTGCCACAACACTGTTGCTGCGCGGTAGTTGTTGTTCTTACGGGGCCCACGACCAGTACGAGTGTTTTCATATTGAAATAATTCTTTAATTTCTTGCTCTTTATGTAATTTTTCCTGATTACTCCGTATTTTGATTGTTTTCCGTGGCAATGTATGATAATATCAGCATGCATTAAATATATGTGTGGTCGTGCCAGAAATGTAAGATGCGCGCAAGGAGATTTTATCATCTCCTTGACCAGGCAACCTCATCTGATCCGGTTCCCAATTTACATCCATACCAGGACTGCGGGAATCGCAGAGAAACTGGCAGTAAGAGATCAACAGAACGTGGAGGACCTCAGAGACCCAAACAGACCTTCGAAGGTTTCTGAACGGTATTTGCTGTTTAAAGATGAAGAGCGACAGGATGCAATTGACGTCCTGAACCAATGCTGCCAACGGAACAAGAACAGTAATGCAAGGCTTGTTTGTGAGACGTTTGAAGTAGGTTCACAATAAGTTTATGTGAGGTACCTATTACAACATAGCCCCCCCCCCCCCGACTATTCTAATGACAGTATAGATTCACGAGAAATTTGATTCACGAGACCAATTTACACATGATTTTTCCCATTTTGGGGCGTCTCTTGAAACTACTTGTTTTTATCCAATAAAAATGTGTATTTTGGGCTTCAGTGATGTGACACCGGCCGATAAAAGGTATGATATCTGAGCTAGGCGTGAAAGGCCGTTTGGCACTTGTATCACTTGTGTTGATAAAGGTGTTTTATTACATGGTTGCGTGCTATGGGGATAATTCGAAAAAATCGGACGCCCATGGCATTTGTTTGACTAATCGCCAAGCAGATCCTACGGCAGCATAAGATAGTATCAAAAGCTGAGAGTGGAGTGAAGCCGGCCTAGGAGTGTGTTTGGCCACCCATGTGGCTGATGACTCGACTCCCTTTGGCCTGCTACACTCCCTAGCCAGCTTTGATACTATCTTATGCCACTGGTAAATCTGCCTGGAGATTAATGTATGACATCCGTTTGGCGAGGGTGCACAATTATAGTCCAGTTCGCGTCCAAGACTTGTAATTATGTTGAACGATATGACACTGGCATCAATATCGATGTTGTCTTGCACAGATCGCCTACGAAGTTGCAACAGAGGCAATAAGCAACGTACAAGAGAATCTACTACAGACCTTGAAATCCCCACTATCAGCTCGTGAAGGGACACGGAAAGAAGCTGTACGTTTCCCATGTGAAATTGTCGGTTAGAATCCAAATGTTATCATACATGACACAATCTAGACCTGTTGTAAAGCTTCCAGTCATTAGACACTCTGATATGTTCTCCGTATGGTTTAATTCTTTGGCTACCAACGACTTCCTCTATGTTTTCTTCAATGATTGATATCTAACAGCGTCGACTGAAATTGCCCATATTTGGTCCAAAGGGGCCACTTTGAGTTTGATACAAAATTATATCAAGGATTATAACGACAATCAAACACAGTATTGTTCATACTTACACGTATATTTTGGCTTTCTCTCTTAGGTCCAAATGGATCCGGGATCCAAGATAGAAATGACACCAAATGTACGTGTAAGTATGAACAATACTGTGTTTGATTGTTCTTATGTTCCTTGATATTATTTTGTTCAACATACAATCGTTACAGGGTAATCCTTAAAAAGCTGTCGACCATCACAATACGTGCAAAGCGTCAGTAAGAATTTAGGTAACTGCGAAACCGAATGGGCTTTATCGTACAGATAATACATACCGTTGCCGTCGAAGTAATAATAAAGCATTTCATTTTGTCAATTTTCGGCTGAGATGGCATTGTATTCTATAATGTTACCATTTTAGACTGGGGTTCACCTCAAGCGCCCCAAAAGTACCCAATCAAAGACAAGCTTTGGAGATGAACACGTACGTAACATCATGGAAAGTGCATCAGCCTACCTGAGGAAGACGTCAAAGGAAGTCGACACCTCGGCAATGGAGGAGGTGAGATATTGTCCCTTCTTCAAAAATGCATACCAGGTTTCACGATACTATTGAGTATTATCATATACTAGTAGCCAGGCGCCGCGGAACCGTTCAGAAGGTCACATTCCACGTTGGTTATGACGCCGTAACACATGGATTCCGGTCAGCCCGGTGTTAAAAATCAACACCGGTGCTGATTCTGTTTAACACCTGACCAATCAGAAGGAGCGACACACAGGAAAGTAACCAATCAGAATAGCACAGAGCATGGACCAGACCCAGCAGGGAGGAATGATCATGAATACAGTACAGTAAAAGTTTGAAAAGGTTTGACATGCCAAGACTGCAATGTTTTGAATATTTTCTGTGGAAATTTTGGTTTCAAAATGCAATCTGTAATCTCCCTACAAATGTATGTACCAAAGAACAAATGTGAATTTTCAGAAAGTCGACAAAGGAATTCTCACGTATAGTACCAAGGGATCTATGCGTCATACAGGAGTTTGCAAGTTTGGGTAGGCTATATGATAATAACGTTAATGACCCGCCTAGCTATTCCTTGGTGTATATGGTGTCATAACGCCTGGTCCGTTGCTATAACCACCTTCGCTTCGCTCACATCGGTGGTTACATTCGGTGGTTATAGCAAAGGAACAGGCGTTATGACACCATATACACCTCGGGGTGGGTCATTTACTCTTAATTAACATTGGCAAATGTGATGGATACAGAATGTATACTGAAGTGATCTGGGAGAAACCAAAATTGTTTTCAGCTCTTTTGCATTCATATTTATAGCCTGGTTACCAAACCCCAGCCCGATCTCAAGTATCTATCGTGCAAGGGTCTGGTCGGATGGGATAGGAACTCTTCTCAATTTTGCCCCTTATAGTGGGCAAAAAAAATCCACCAATAGAACAGCACAGGATCAGCAGGAGGTAATTACACCCCTGCCATGATTGGTTAAACACCCCCAACTGTACTTTTTGAATCCATAACAGTGACCTGATTCGCTACTGTGATAGCCTTCTGACCAACTGTGGTGTGTTGTAGCTGGCTACCTGTGGTGAGAGTGGTCATCAATCCTTGGTTCTCCTCCCTCTGATCAAGGGCCTTCGAGAACATTTCTACAGGCATCCTGCCAGACCCCAACACGAAAGATATATTTTGAGGTTGGGGTATGGTATCCAGGCTATCATATTTAGGGTATAAAAGACCAGTTTCTCTCAGATCACTTCAGTGTCAATGATGGTGACGTGGATGCTATCTGAAACGTCTGACCGTTTCCAAAACGTTTTCAAAACCATATCCAGTTGCTTGAGTTAACTGCTTTTTGTCATATCTTATTACCAAGATGTCTAATCGCATCGACGTATTGTTCGGTATACTGTATTCTCTGCGTTCAGTCATTTGTTCAACCTACCTGCCACTTAGATTTTATAGTGAAGGCAACTTTTTGGGGGTCAAACTTTTTTTATTCGCACGCACGCATCAGTTTTTTTTGTTCTCATATTATGTCATTCGAATAATCAAATCAGCATGCCATGATTTATGGCCTAACATTAAAACAGTGGCTCCTTATACTCGCTGCCCGGAAACAAGGCAGCAAAGATAAGAAGCTCCGGATGGTACCAAGGCAAAAAATAGCCCAGTTCTTCTCTTTTCCACATAAGTGCCAAAGGCAATAAATCAGTCTAATAATCTGATTAGAGAGAGCTATAACGCTTGATAGCCTGTCTTTACACAATCTCTCGCTGGCTGTGGTTAATGACGCGGCGGCAATTGTAGGGCCCACCGCTAGGGGCGCGATTAAATTCACATTTGGCTATATACACATTTTATGTCAAACTGCTCTTTCTATGATCACGAAAGAAAAGATCTGTTTGAAGAGGCCACCAAATTCCATCCAAACTTCTTAACATTCTCCGACAAAAAGAAAACAATTCTTCTTCTAACTTCACAAAACCCACACATAATAGAAAAGGTGGGATCTTTCGTCTTCCACTGTCTTCGAAAAAGGAGTCGAACCCAATAACCCAGGATCTAGAGTTAGCTTTTACTAGTTTTAGACTAGAGTAGACACCTTTGATATTGTTACCTTCAATTAGCCCACGGGCAAGAATTTGCAATAAACTTTATATACATAACGCTGACGAGTGCCTATACCATTATTCAGAAGGAAGCGTACTCTTGTTACCTTCGCCAAGAAGGTTATATTTTGGGTAGCGTGTGTTTGTATGTTTGTATGTAGAAGACCAGGATAACTCGAACGCCTGGATGGATTATATTGATATTTTGTATGTGGGTAGGTCTTGATGAGACCTGGAAACCTGGAAACGATTAGATTTGGGGACCCCTAGCGGCCTGTTACGGTACTGCAGTGGAACTTCCGGGTTCGATATCTCGAGTTCTGGACATGCTGCGGCTATGAATTTTCAGTGGCAGATAGCTCTTGATAGGTTTGGGCCTCCTAGCGGCTTCTTTTGGAACTGCAGGGCAGGTTTAGTGTCAGACTTTGAAAAGGAATAACTCAAGAAAGGGTTGACGGATTGTTATGATTTTTGGGATGTAGATAGCTTAAGTAATGCTTCATATAATTTAATATTAATTATGCAAATTCGAGTCTAATTTGCATAATTAATTAGGAAATTGTCTAAACATGCTCAGTTCCATTATAGGACCATTGCAGCATGTGACATTTGTAACTGAGAAAGAGAAGAATATTGATAGATATATATTATTCAAAATAAAGACCAAATTTGCATAATTAATGAGAAATTGCTATAATGTCATTGCGGTAAATGACGGGAACTTCTTACTTGTAGCATTTTGAAGTTATGTACAGGTGAACGTCGTTGAACATTAATTATCCAAATGGTGTCCTCATTTGCATAAATTATCAGACTATGCGATAAAGGCCTTCTTTTTTTAACATAGATTGTGTGTGTCTGGTGTTTGGTGGAGAACATGATCAAGTGATATGATTTATGCAAATGAGAACCTTATTTGAACTAGAAAGGCAACATTTTTGAAAAAAAATGCAAGATGTGGGCGAAGGGAAAAGAAAGCAAAAATAGCAAGAAAAGAAGCAACAATAAAGGCAACATTTTCGCGAAAATGCAGCAAAAAGAAAAAAAAAATTAAAAAACATTACCTGTCCATGGATTCGATCCCAGAGCGTTGGTTTACCACGCGTGAATAATACCACTGAGCCAGTGCAACAACATGTTACAAGCACACGTTTTAACAGGTATACAAATGTATTGCGTTGCGTGAACACGTCCGTTCACCGTTGAATTTGCAAGATTCCAAGGTCCAATTTTCTGAAGATAACGTTTTTGTGTGAAAATTTATCAATCTCGTTCATTCCATGGCAGGCAACTTCTTCCTTGAGCGCCTGTTTGGTCGTCTCAGCTGCGAAAGTATTGTCAAACTGCATGCCGAATGCCATTTTGTGTCCTGTGCGTTGATTGGTTCAGTTCTGCGTACACCCGAGACAGTCCGCAACTTTGTCCCAATCAAAAAGCTGGAAACGCGGAGTATATGTTGACAGCTTCCATTTTTTCTGAGTTCTGATTGGTTATTATCAAAGTCGATGCCGATTGTGTTCTGTGCGTTGATAGGTTCACCTCTGACGTAAAACCGAGAAAGTACGACTGTAAGCCAATCAAAAAGCTTGAAACGTGGAGTGCATGTTTACAGCTTCCATTTTTTCTGATTTCTGGTTGGAATATCTGTAGAGAATACTAAATGTGTGGCTTCGCCCACATAATAATTAATGACAAACACAATTGTAAAAGATAGAATCATTTGGCGAAGGTATGGGGTCGTGGAACTCTAGTTCTTATCAATGTTTCAGACTACTGTACATAGCTATTTGTATACAGCTGACTGTGTATTATCTTCACTTAGGATGTTCTGGGAATACTACAGGGACGGCCCATATACCGCGAGCATCATTACCGTATAGAAAAGAGCAGCTCGAAACTATTCATCCCAGTTTTGTGCAAGATGGCATGGAGACTTGCAGTGCAGGCCCCAAATTTCCGAATCGAGTACCGCCAGATGACATTTAGTCCCCTAATGCATGAGCCAACAAAGAAGACTTCACCTATGCCTGGTAGTTCTGGTATGTCTGGTGCTCCCATCAAACATTACCTGTGGCCCGCATTGCTTGACGGACAGAATGGCACTGTGTTGTGCAAGGGTAGAGTCGTGATTGGCATATAAGGCCATGGCATGTAAATTTTATAGATGTCATCATAGATTTTTGCCTGATTTTGAAAAAAAAAAAGAATTTCTTTACCCTCCGGCGATGGCCAACACACCGAAAGTTGAAGAACACGTTATAAACTTATATCAGTACAATAACAGACGTACATGCCGTAAATAGGCATTTGCACAATCATGCACAATTATAGCGTAATGTGCTTTCATTTCCTGACGTTCGTGGGCCATTCTGCTCCGGGGTTAGTACAACTGGGCATTGCCAGCAAGCTTATGAGCCTCAATTTTTGGCACGTTATCAACAACAAGCTCACTGTGTAAACTGGCAGTGGAAGGGGCATCAAACTATATGGTCATTTGTCTGTTTCTGTGAGTGTGTGTGTGTAGGGGGGGGGGGGGGGTGGCCTCTAAATTCAAACAAACCTCCATAATTTTTTACTTGGAATGTAATGCTGAAATAATCGCGAATACCCTTTACTATTTCCATTCATTTCTTTGTCTTGAACTGTTGTCTTCACTTCCAGTTCAAGTTACATATCTTCTAGTTGCCACTCTTTCTTGACAATCAGGGTTAATGTTTTAAGCAAAGCTACCTGTTTGCAGATATAAGCACGGATGGAGAGGTGCCTTGCTAAGAGTTTTCTTGTCATTGAAATGCACCATTGTCATTTATATGTATTAATGCAAATATAATACTGTATTATTGAATACTGAAATTGTTGGATGTAATGCCATGTTTTATCGCACCAATCCTTGATACAAGGTTTATGGTCCCTGATGTGACAATTTAGGTATCTTGTTTTTTTTCACCCGCGTGCATTAGATTTGTAGTCTGTATACGTTGCCATCCATAAAATTTACTTAATGTGGCCTAAGTTCAGCAAGCATATTTTGCTCTGCTGTGGATGTCCCATGACATTGACACAATATCATAGGGCTAGGGATTATTCTATTGAAGACAGCTGATGATGACTAGGCCTATTCCTAGGGTACCATGGCCTAAGGCCACAGCAATTAAAACTTATGGATGACATCAGCGCGCTTATGGCTCGTTCTCATTTAAATTTCGAAAATGCTGTTGCCTGTCTTTAAGACTTGATACAGAGCATATCGCAGGCAACATCACTGTTTTTTTAATTTTTCCACATTCCCTGAGTGTGATGTTTTACAAAAGATGCACCACAACATTCGTATTGGTTGATGTGTTGTAAGAAATTACAGCCACGAGTAGGATTTCAACCCCTAAAAAACGGCTGTCGCCTGAGAAGACACAGAGAGTTCAAACAGTAGTCAAAAATGTAGTAATGCAGTTTCCAGACTGAAATGTTTGACAGTGAAGCCAGGTAGTCTTCTGACTGATCACGTCAGATCGCTCCCTTCACTGATTTTCGAGTCTATGTAACGTGATTTATGCCTGTCGCCAAATTCTGTAACAAACGTTACCACCTCTAGTTAGACGGTTGTGGCATTTTTTGTTAGCCACAAATAAAACAAGAAATGACCATTTTTGTGACGCTGTACAGTTTTTCTGGCTTTCTAAAGAAACAAGAAAGGGTTGTTGACTGTCATTTGTATCCCACCTTGCTTAACAAAATGTTGTACAGAAATGACTGTAACAAACGTTACCATTGTTCGATGCTGTCTAACCTTTCTACTTGACCTGGTGTAAAAAAGCTGCCCACTTTTTAAATGTCCCTATTGACGTCCACTTATAGCTAAATGATGTAGTCAATAAGGTAAGTCCTTTCGAAGAAAACAGGGTAAAGTCTACTGTTGTAACAAACGTTACCGGTAACGTTTGCTACCTGCCCTGTAATGCATTACCAATGGGACCGACAATAATAAGTTGATATTTTTTGGCTATGGTTAAGAGGTATTTTCCTAAACAACCAGGTAGTTTTCACCGAAAATAAAGCCGATTTATTTTTCGACCAAAAAAAGGCCATTTTCGACATTTCAATGAGAACGAGTGTAATTCATTTTTGCCTGTTGTGCTCTAGCCTGTTTTTGTACTTGTAGTGACACTAGCCAGGAATTATATATATAGTTGAAGAGTGAAACTTGTTGAATAGTTGTAAAGAGGCACCACTATGGAAGTCATGAGTGTAGTTGCCAACTTAGTGATACCAGTATATATACTACTAGTACATTCGTGTCACTTTTACTACATTAGTTCACTTCTGTAATGCAGGTACGAATGCCTTGTTAGTTGTGATGTCCTTGTTACGTTTATGGTGTCTATTTTGAACTTGTTTTTTTCGCCCTACATCACATTTTCATAGATGAAACATGAACTTTAGCAAGAAAGAGAATTTAGTTAACTTATAATCAATATTGTTTTCAAAATTACAAAAGATGTAAGTGATTAGATATTTCTATGTACCACAACGAATTTGCTACCATCTGGCCGAGCATGATTGAAGCAAGGTGAAAATAAAAGACAAAAAATGTACTCTGTTGACTTATCAACACACCAGATTATTTAATCAGCAAATGTGGTCAAATATGTACAAAGTTGGGCTTTTCTTGAACACACAGGGAGGATTGCTGTCACCTTACACAATCCAACATGTCATACAGACAGAATGTTTCGTTGTTTGGCCTAGGAAAATCATAGTCCAAATACGTGTACATGTGGAGTTCAAAACATAAACATTACTGCAGTAAATAGTATAAGCCCATGACCACAAATCCCACTTAAGTTCCAACAGGACAGTGCCAAAACACACAGGGAGTTGACTGGAAGACAGCTAGGCTGACAGTTTAGAAGACAGGACAAACTGTCAAAGACTAACACATGAACAGAAAGGTAGAAATGTTGCTTACTAAAATTGCTTACTCTTTTACTTAACATTATAAGAATTAAAATCTAGATACTTCTATATCCATGTTGATTGAAGCCTTAGAGATATTCCTATACTTCCTGATAATAAACCACACTACAAAAGTCAAAACCTATTCAAAGCTGAAACATCTGAAGATATGCCAAAACATTACAAGCTAAAACTGACAAGCTTAATTAAGTAAGACGATTAAAGAGAGCGTCACAAAAAGTAATAAACATTACTTGCGCATAAATTAACAAAATAACGCAGGTCATCAAATCAGACAGTACACCTGTGTACTTTAAAACATCAGACTGTGACCTTGATCCATTTTGAAAGCTGATATAGATAATATAAAAGTATGATAGGAGGTAAACTGTCTATTTACAAGGTTGTAAAGAGGTGAAATCACTTCCTTCTAGACCTGAGGGTCCTCTTTACTGGTGTTGGAGATTTGGCCTTCTTCCCCGCTCCCCTGGTCTTCTTGGGTGTCGGAGTCGCTGGTTTTGCTGCGGCCTTCCCCCGCGTGCTTCTGGACTTTGCAGGAGTGGCTGGCTTCTCCTCAGCTACTGCTTTCCTCCTGGTGGTGCGGGTTTTCTTGGCTGGAGATGCCTTTTTCGCTGGAGATGCTTTCTTTGCTGGAGAAGCTGCCTTCACTGGGGACGCTTTCTTTGCCGGTGATGCCGCCTTCACCGGAGAAGCTTTAGTAGCCTTTGCCCTGGTGGAGCGGCCCTTCTTGGCAGGAACTTTAGCTGGTGCAGCTTCCTCCACTACTGCTGCCTTAGCTCTTGTGGTGCGCGCCTTTTTGGCTGGTACTTCAGCTGGGGTGGGCTCTTCAGCCTCTTCTTTTTTCGTAGCCCTTGCGGCCCTGCCTCGCTTTGCTGGTGCCTTCACAGGAGAGGCAGGGGCTGGTGTTTCCTCCTTCTCTTTCTCGCTGACAGCTGCCTTTCCGCGCCTTGTAGTACGTGTCTTCTTGGCTGGAGAAGCTGCCACGGGTTCCTGAGTTGCTGCCGCCCTTTTCGCTCCCCTCTTGGGCTTCACGGGAGAATCAGCGACCTCGATGACCTCTGGTTCTGCTTCTTTGGCTCCACGCCTCGTACGCTTCACAGGTGAGGCAGCTTTGGGTGTAGGTTCTGGAGCAGCCTCCTCCACAATCTTCTTTGTAGGTGCTTTCCTCCCTCCTCTTGTCTTCTTGACAGGTGAGGCAGGTTTAGCAGGTGAGGCCACCTTCTCAGGACTGAAAGCCACCACTTCCGGCTCAACGACTTTAGCGGCCGCCTTCTTGCCACGCCCACGAGTGGCGCGGGTCGGTGCTGGAGCTTCCTCTTGAGTCTCTGGTGCTGCTGGTGCTTTACCCCTACGAATGGCCCGCTTGGTTGGCTTTTCTGGGGACTTCTTTGGGCTGACTGCCTTGACAACTTCCACTTCAGCCACTGGCTCCTTTGCAGCTGGTTTGGTAGCCCTGGTCTTCCTTGTCTTCTTGGGAGCAGGCTCAGGAGTTGGTGGTACATCGATGGTGACTTTCTTGGCCTGGCGGCCACGCTTTGCTGGTGGTGACTTGGTGGTTTCTTCTGCTGTGTCAGAAAGTTCCTCGACACGGGACCTCTTGCTTCCATGTTTAGCTGGTGATTTGACAGGGGTAGGTTCGGCTGCCTTTGCTACCTTCTTAGCACTGGCAGGCTTCTTGGCGCTGGCAGGCTTCTTGGCACTGGCAGGCTTCTTGGCACTTGCTGGTGCCTTCTTCTTACTTGCCGGGGTTTTGGCTGGTGTCTTCCTTGCAGGCGTAGTAGACACTGGGGAGGCGAACATCTCTTGGAGCCCAGTGTAGTCATCTGTGAACTCGTAGACATCTAGCGCCTTTTGACTGGGAGTTGTCATCATCCTTTTGAGGCCACGGAAGTCTTCCAATGGAGCTGACTTGTTCTTCGGGGTGTGGAAGATGCGCTTCAGGCCAGTGGGACTCTCCACAGGTTTGCCAGGTTGTCCTTTCGGGGTCTTCAGAATGCGCTTGATGCCAGATGGGCTGTGAACAGGGGAAGCCGCTGCTGCTTTCGGGGTCTTCATGATACGCTTCAGACCAGCGGGGCTGTTGACTGCAGCACCCTTAGTCTTGGGGGTCTTGGTGAGCCTCTTGATGCCTGCTGGACTGACCATGGGGGAGCTTGCTTCTTTTGGTGTCTTCAACAGACGAGCAACGCCAGCGAGTACTGCACTGTTCCTGCCTCGCCTTGGAGTGGGGGTGTTCAGGGGAGACACGTACATCTCCCCGGGGCTGTTGGGGGTCTGCAGATCGGCATACAGGCTGGAAACACTCAACTTCTGGGCTGACTTTGGAGTCTTGGAGGCAGACTTGGGGGTCTTCTTAGAAGAGCTCTGCTTGGGTGTGGCCTTGCGCTTAGGTGACGGAGTGGTGAACATCTCCTGCATTCCTGTGAAGCTGTCGTCAGCGGACTCCACGGCGCTCTTCTTGGTGACACCGGACTTGCGACCCTTGCGGAACTTGGTAGGAGCTTTCTGTGGTTTGGCTGCTGGAGTCCTTGCCTTGCGGATGAAGATGGTGGCTGGGGAGTCGACATGCCCTGTAGTCTTCACGCCCACCCTTGGGGTCTATAAAGGAAGAACAGTTCAGAAAAAAAACTTAAGTACATAGCATGGGCTTCTCTCTGTACTCTCTACGTATGAAATAAGATTACTTCAAGGTCTACCTGCTGAAAGTAATGAGCATTTGTCTTTACATACTTCTGAGAAGCAAACATGAAGGAAAGAATATTGGCTTTCTATTTAGAAGCAATGATAGCCTTTTTGGATCATCCCTTTTAATTTTCTTGTTACATACCAACGTATGGAGTTATAGGAGCTTTAGGTAACTTATTCCCACCTTGGGTGCCTTCAGCATGCTCTTGCGTTTGGCCAGAGACAGCTTCTTGCTGGCGACTGTTTGGACGACAGTCTTCGTCTTCACAATCTTGGCCCCGACAGGTCCACTCAGGGTAGTTGACTGGAACAAAAACAGGAAGAGTGGTTGGTTTAGATTAAGTACTGACAATCTTTCATCCGACAATTTTCTTGGAAATATGCTGTAAGAAATATGACTACCATTATCATTTTTTCATTACTACATGGTTTATTTTTTCAAGCTTTGCACATTTTTTACTAGAGTTTGACATTGATTAATGTCTTTACCTTTTTGTTGGCTGCCTTGACAATGTCTGCCCAGGTCTTCCTTGCTGGTGTCTTGCGTGCTGGAGTCTTGCGAGCTGGTGTCTTGCGGGCAGGGGTACCACTCTTGCGTGTGCTCTTTGGAGTCTTCACTGTTACTTGCTGCTTGAAGAGACAGAAAAGTTGTAGTATTCTACAATTACCTGTAGTCCAGAGCTAGTCTTTTTTTCTTCAAAATACCGAGAAATAAATTTTACCTGCACCAATCATTTTCTTTGCCTGTCCTTTTGTCAAAACATTGATTTATACAGAATACTACTCACTTACTGCAAGTTGCAAACAACCAATGCAATTGAAGTATTGGCAGCTTCTGACTGCATTACTAAGTTAGTGTCACATTCAATCAGGGCTTTAGCCAGCTCGAGATTTTTTTCCGTCAGCCAATTCCCATTGACGGAAAATTCCTGTCAAGAATCTTTTTTTTTCCGTCATTGCGTAAAAATTTCCGTCATTGACTGCAAAAATGTCTACCTCGTCCGATATAAATGTTGTCATTGGGAGAAAATATGACACCACGCTGACGTTTTGTAATAATGTGAACAGTAAAACATCGTTTCTTTGCGTTTTCCCCGCAAAAACACGGCGCTAAAATCAACTCGCGGGGTATGCAAATCTAACATTACATATTCTCAATACGCACTGTTGATTGGTTGATCGTAACATCAGGAGGGGCGTCTCCTCAGATCCCCCGCTCTGATTGGTAAAGCCATGGATACCGACCCACGATGCACCTCGCGCACCAGCGTTCAAATATTTTATTTGTTTGAAAATGTTACATTATTTTGTAAAGGCAGGAGAACGCTATATTTTTCTAATTAAGAATTAAAAAAAAATTCTAATTAAGAACACAATTACTCAAAGACTCTTTTGAGAAAACATGCATTCATATACGGATTTATGGTGCATTTGGGGAAATTTTGGCGTTCAATTAACCCGGAAGTGTGCCAACAACAACGTGGCGTGGGTATCTCATCTGTGTCGCTGCAAAATTAGCGTTTTCTCGTCAAAACAAAAACAAAATTCCCGCTGAAGAGAACCGTGCAACATTTTAGATCCTAAAGATTATGTTTTTGATCAAACTATTTGTGGATAGCATGATGTGCCGGTTCTTTTAGCTGCGACTGGCACCTTGCGTTGTCGCAAGCGGCGCGGCTGGGCGAGCGAAAATAAGTTGTACGGCCAGCCCTGGCACGCTAGCGTACAAGTTAGGTTTTGATGAGTGTCAAGATTCCAAACAAAGTTCGTAGAATGCACTGTTCTTGGAGTGAGACCTTGAAAAATGGGTTTTTAATGAGATTATCGTATGCGAAAGGGTGCCGACACACAATCGTCAACAATCATGACAATAGCAAAACAAACAGTGTGTGGCTTTCCGACAATGGGCTGTCCGGGCGCCCCCAAGCCGTAGCTTCCCTCTTTTCAACTTGGCCTCCTTGCTTCAATCAACGATTTTTTTTCCGTCAAGGTTGACGGATTGGTTGAATTTTTTTTCCGTCACAGTCACACGCAGCAAATTTCCGTCAATTGACGGAAAAACGGACGCTGGCTAAAGCCCTGCATTCAATGTATGGTGTTACACATGGTAAGAAATCAGGCCACATAGCCATTCCACATGCAGACACAAAATAACACAACTCTATGTTTAATTACCAACAATTTTAAGATGTATGCATAATACAGGACTAGAAATATTTTATCCATTCAGCTTACCTTCCTGCGTTTTCCAGCTGGGGCATCACCACTCGGGGTGCTCAACTTTCTCTTCTGCCCACGCTTCGCTGGGGTGGCAGTCTTTTTAGGTGTCTTCTTCGGGGTTGCTGCTTTCTTGAGAGTCCTCTTTGCAGGTGTTGCAGACTTAGGGGTAGCCACCTTTGCCGGTGTAGCAGATTTTGGTGTAGCCACCTTTGCTGGTGTAGCGGGCTTGGGTGTAGCCACCTTTACTGGTGTAGCGGACTTGGGGGTAGCCACCTTAGCCTTGGGTGTGGCCACCTTTGCTGGTGTAGCAGACTTGGGTGTAGCCACATTTGCTGGTGTAGCGGACTTGGGTGTAGCCACCTTTGCTGGTGTAGCAGATTTTGGTGTGGCCACCTTGGCTGGTGTAGCAGACTTGGGTGTAGCCACCTTTGCTGGTGTAGCAGACTTGGGTGTAGCCACCTTGGCTGGTGTAGCAGACCTGGGTGTAGCCACCTTGGGAGAAGCAGCCTTAGGAGAAGCCCTGACTGGTGTGGCAGACTTGGGTGTAGCCACCTTTGCTGGTGTTGCAGATTTTGGTGTGGCCACCTTTGCCGGTGTAGCGGACTTGGGCGTAGCCACCTTGGGAGAAGCAGTCTTCGGAGAAGCCCTGACTGGTGTGGCAGACTTGGGTGTAGCCACCTTTGCTGGTGTGGTGGACTTGGGCGTACCCACCTTGGGAGAGGCAGCCTTAGGAGAAGACCTGACTGGTGTAGCTGACCTCTTGGGGGAAAGCTTCTCGGCACGAGCAGTGACAGCCTGCTTGAGCTCTTCACGCACTGGTGTGGGGAATCGACGAGCCAAGTTGGGCGAGGCTCCTAGAGCCTTCTTGGCAATCACCCTCCTGAGCTCCTCCTTCGCTGGAGTAGACATCTTGACCCTTGCAGGAGTCGGCGTCCTTTTCACAACGGCAGGCTTGGGCGTAACTTGCTTGGGAGAGGCTGCCCTGGGGGTCCTGGCTTTGGGTGAAGGAGTCTTGGCCTTTGGAGATAGAGACCTTGCCCTGGGAGGTGTCTTGCTCTTAGGTGTGGCAGCCTTCACTGGGGTCTTGGCCTTAGGAGTCACTGCCTTTGGGGTCTTTGCCTTTGGAGATGGTGTCTTGGCCTTGGGTGATGGGGTCCTGGCCTTTGGAGAAGGTGTCTTGGCCTTAGGAGATGGAGACCTTGCCCTGGGAGGAGTCTTGGTCTTAGGTGTAGCAGCCTTAGTTGGTGTCTTGGCCTTAGGAGTTGCTGCCTTTGGTGTCTTGGCTTTCGGAGATGGGGTCCTGGCCTTGGGAGATGGTGTCTTGGCTTTGGGTGAAGGAGTCTTGGCCTTAGGAGATGGAGTCCTCGCCCTGGGAGGTGTCTTCCCCTTGGGAGTGGCAGCCTTCACTGGAGTCTTAGCCTTAGGAGATGGAGTTTTAGCCTTCGGAGATGGGGTCTTTGCCTTGGGGCTCTTCGCACGTGGGGTGGCCTTCTTCGGGGTGATCTCTTCTCCCTCGGCTATGGTGGTGGTTCGTGGGCTGACCGCTAGAGAGAAACGCCTCTTCTTCATGTCTGGAGTTTGAGCCAGGATGCCTCCGGTGGACCTCCTGGTCATCGGTGATGCCCCACGGCGCAGGGGCAGGGCTGGAGGCATCTTCTTGTCAAAGTGCTCTGGACTGAGGGCAGGGCCAAACGACACACGCTTGGACAGGGACTCAAACTCAGACGGTCCGGAAGACTTCCTCTTCTTGCCTGCAGACTTGGCGGGTGTGACCT
Source organism: Branchiostoma floridae (assembly GCF_000003815.2). NCBI lineage: Eukaryota > Metazoa > Chordata > Leptocardii > Amphioxiformes > Branchiostomatidae > Branchiostoma > Branchiostoma floridae. The sequence goes on from NC_049982.1 coordinate 23,833,305, forward strand.
TTGCTGGTGTTGCTTTTTCTGAAACAAAAGCTTACTATGAATCTCTGGTATCAGTAACATCAACAAAATGTAATGTAGAGGAAGGTTTGAAAAAGATATGTTCTGAAAATCATGTGAAAAGCTGTGTGAACCGTTGTTTACCAATCAAAAGATCAAATAAGTCAGAGATGTAATAAAGATTTTTCACAATTGGAATAGCCCTAAAGCATTAACAGTTCATGTCATTGTACTTACTGGTCTTGGGAGTTTTTGGCGACTCCTCAGAAAGGGCCTCCTGAAGTGGCGCAGAGCGGCGGCGCAGCTCAGTGATGCTGGTCTTCAGCGGCATCACGGCAGGCTGTCGGGGGCTACCAAAGGGAGGGGCCTACAGGGGGCAGAGTGGACAGAGGTGAGCAACACCGACATTTCATAATACACGGATTTCTTTTTTTTCATAGTTATAACTTATACCATATGAGAACATTTTCACAACTCAAATGTACATAGGCAGGGGAAGCATCAGGTGCATTTCTCTGAATGGAATACAATTTAACATTTTCTAGATACAGAACATATTGAATGCACTGCTGTTAGTTCTGGGAGAAAAGTTCAAATGTGTGGTTCATGCTCCATAAGGTAAGTTGTTACAACTCTAACAAAGATATAATCATTTGGTATACCATTTTTTTAAGTATACGCTTAAAGATATTCTTACATAGATTGTAGTTGAACAAATGTACCTTCTAGGAGTTTTTCACAGTGCCATGAAGTCATATCATGCATATGGGCATCAGACCGAGATGTATCAACAGGACTTCAGTATTACGTCCCCGTATAAAATACGGTCATCATCTGCACTTTCATTGTGTTGCGAACTTGACATAAATCAACAGAACTTGAAAAAGAAACACAGAATGCAGAATGTACTCTTACCTTCTTGCCACTCTTCTTCAGTGGGGAGCTTGCCCGCCGGCTGGAGGCAGGGGAGGAGTCCTCACCCTGGGGCAGCTCTTCTGCAGGTTTGGGACTGGCAGAGCGTGCTGGAGACTTCTACATCAATAGAGAATGTGTAAAAAAAATGCATTAACACATAAAAAAAAAGAAACAAAATTAGAAAAGACTCCCACACACTAGTTGAAGCCACAGGCTACTTCCAAAATCAGACAAAAGTTTGTTCAACATCAAACTATTGCTTGTTCATAGTTCTATTTACCTTTGGAGTTGCCTTCTTGGCAGGAGTTGCATGCTTGGGGGACTTGGCAGCAGGAGTAGCTGTCTTCTCTGGGGTGGCCTTGGAGGCCTTGCCTGGGGACTTGTTGGGAGTCTTGGCCCTACCAGGGCTCTTGGTGCCAGCTAGTGGAACATAACAATGAACATGTTACATTTCTACATACATTTTGATTTATCAAGACTTGCATCTCAAGCAAACATAAACAGGTCCCTTATTTCAGTCATATGTTTCAGAGACCTGCTGACCACAGTAATTGTAATTTCTTAGACAAGCAGGCTGTAATTTCTAAGACTACATTTTTTTCTAAACAGGGTACTGAAGCTATAGTGTCTATCAAAATCAAAAGTTGTCTGTCTGAAGAAATGATCTGCTCATTATAACTGCTGTTAAGACACATCACACCTAAGAGGTTCCAATGTTAGAATCATTTCAAAATATGCAAGCAACAAATGGCAAGCTATGCTCCTCTCTTAGTCTTTGCTGGGGAAAAATGCATGTTAAGTTTCTTCAAAATTGTACCAAAGTCCTCAAACATGCACTCAGCACACATTTTGTGGTTCAACACTCAAACACACAACACCAACTTGGCTGATTTTCAGCCAAGAGTTATAAAAGACACACGAACAATGAACAACAATTTACCGTTTTCACTACCTCTTTTTGGTGGGCTCGACCCCTTCTTCGGGGTTGTTCCAGCCGGCACCTCTGTCTTCCCAGCGTCCTGGATCTCATGGAGCGGTCCAGAGCTTACAGACCTGTGGAGAACAATGAGAAATTACTGTAAATCCTGGAATACTGACAGCACTTACAAGTCCACATCACTCACCACTCCCACAGGCAGATAATGACTTTTCCTACTATTAAATGTGTTGTGTTACACCATGTTTCAATCACAAACTGAAAAATAAAAAGACAAATGCAAACTCTTGATTTTTGCTGTGCTGCAAAATTACAGTAGGCCTGCCTGACATTTCCTTCAGGAGTTACACTGATCCCCCAAACTTCTGACTGTAAATATATTTTTAATTTCCAAATTGTGATTCAGAAACTTGCTGTAAAATACTTGTTTGTTATGGTTGCCTCCTTCCACTCCCTTTTAGTTTTACCTCCTCAACCGCAACCAAAGTATGGTACCCATTTATCCACCTAGGTGGATGAAGAGTGATGTATTAGGTGAATTTCACTATGACAAAATATGTCGCCAAGAAATTGAAGAATCAAACCAGGACCTCCCCATCTCCTATCCAATAGACAAGCCATTCGAAGCAACATGTCTGTTTAGAGGTATACAATTTCATTGAGAGAGAATGAGACCCTTTAAGACAAAGAGAAGGAGTCTTACTTGTCCGGGGACGACTGCTTGCGCTTAGACGGGCTGATACAGAACTTGGAGGATGGAGGGAACTCAAAGCGGAAGGAGCGGTCGACGATGGTGAAGACATCCTTGTGTTGGATGACGATAGAGTTGGTGACAGGCTTGCCATTCAGGATGGTGGGGTTTACATCACTAAGGTTGGACAGCACAACCTGTAGAGGGAGATGAGGTGTGTGTTTTATTCATATTCATAATGACATTCCTTCCTTGGGACTCAGGGCTATTTCCAGGACCTGTCCCTCCATCCCAGTTTGTCAGTTCTCTGATGGGATAAATTTCACCATGTCTGTCCAAAACATCTGAACTTCATGACAAGAAATTGATTATTTTCATAACCGTAGGTAGGGCTGGGTATCGGTACAGCGTACCGGTACAAAACCGGTTTTTCTTATTGGACCGGTCCAGAAAAACCGGACCTGAAAAAATTGGGTCGACCGGACGTTGGACCGATTAGAAAATTAAGAAATTATTTTGTCAGGCATTCACACGTTTTGGTGCTTGTACAAGTTGTAGGTGGAAGAAAATAACAAGAGTGAAGTAGAGTAGAGTTTATAGTAATGTCTACCAAGTTTTACAGCCAATCGTACAGGTGCAGTTAGCGTTGTAGGATTTTAAAACGCCAGTGTAAGTCTCATACTCCACCAAACAGATTTCTTTGTAGTGAAATGGACCATTGGTATGAGTCATACTGAATCAGGTCCAGGTTCAGGTCCAGGCCTGATGCTCTGGACCTGAACCGGACCTGAATTTTCTGTACCGGTACCCAGCCCTAACCGTAGGTCATGACAGATAGGAACATGGGCTTTCATTTTTGGACTAAAAAAAATTGAAAGCTGGAGACTGCCCTGTTTGGGCTTACAATTTTGTAGTGTTAAAATTCAGCATCAGTATTACGGGTCACAGACTAGTACAAGTTACCTAAAGAGAGACATACTATAGAAAATGGCAAGGTCAGTAGCCGTAGCCAAAATGTTTCCGAATTTTTACATTATCAAACCATAATTTTTTGTAATGCTAATAGACTCCTTTCCTAGCTACAGCACAGGTGATAATAGATGATGAAGATCAGGCATTAAAACATTTTCATATGCAAATGATATACCATTGTGATCGACATAGTTTTAGCACCTGACCGTCGTCTTTCCATTAATTATGGCATTATGCGCTGGAGTTTGGAAAAGGGTCTATTGAGACAATTTGAATGTCAAAGCTGTGGTGAGTCGACAAAACTTGTCTGTAACCAGGTTTCAATGGTACAACAAGGCTGAGGTACGAAGTACAAAAACTGCCACCCTACCTCCTCATTATCTTTCACATCCACCTTACAATGCTCCCTGGAAACATTGGGCAGCTGGATCCGGATGTCGCACTCATTGGTCCTGTGCAAAAGCAATGGAACAAGATTCAAATTCAAAACTCTCAAACGTCGAAGTAGTTTCTTCACTTCATCTGACGTCTGTATAAACACAACATGTATATTATGCACCAACGTGCATAACTCAAATATGTCACTGACAACTTCCGAAATGATTTATGTGAGTCTGCTTCACTTGGTTATTAGATTTTCTAAAGAAATTAATGGAATGGGCGGGTGAAAATATCTTCTGATAGACCTAGAAATTTATTGTTACCGTCCATAGAACTGACAGATATAAAGACTGTGTTGAACATACAGTACATAATTTCCAAACAGTAAGTTAACACTGAACTTTTAACTTACATTACAATTTGCATGACAATTAAAACAGAGACTTGTGAACATATTGTTGTCTGATGTAATCTATTTTGGTCCATACCTGCCGAACAGACAGGAGCTGGCGGTGAGAGGGAAGTGCGCTCCGTCCTCGCCGTTTCGCTTGATCACGACTATCTTACCGAACAGCATCGCGACAACTGCACGCCAGAAGAAGGGGAGACAAAAAATTCTTGTTACGACTGGAGAAAATCATTTTTTTTTTTTGTCATGTAATAATTTGATGTCCAAAGTTCAGTTCATTGGTTCCATACGAAACGGCTGGGGGAAAAGAGGGAGGGGGGTAGAAAAATAACGTGTTGCCAACAAAAAATCTGCATAGACACAAACGCCAGCTTACACAGATATGCCAAAATCAACATAACATGTAATCGTCATTTGTAATTGAAAGTGAATGAAATGTTAGAAGGGTGGAAAGTCAAGCTTTTGTGCAAATATTTCCACATTCTCACCTGGAAGCGGTGAAAAACGACCGTTGACGAAAACAAAGAGGCAGACAAGAAGAAGGCAGACACGAAACAAGAAAATAACAGCGAAATCTTACCTGAATACGTTAAAAACTCACACAAATGTGTCCCCTGCTATATGTAGATTTCCTAGTTTAGACTTAATTCTCCCGGTAAGGAGAATAAGCTAAAAAATACGCGCAAAATTTAGCATAAACGCGCCGGCAGATCCACGCCGCGAACTTTGCCAGGAAAAATAGCTACAGTGGGTGTATCACCTCCCATTTATCCATCCGCACAAAGTAGTTCTGATAAATAGCTGACATAAAACAGCTACAGATAGGTACGAATTATCTTAAAAGTTGAATGTAAAACGTAATTTGTAAAATATGAATAGAAATCCACGATATATTATGAATATAGTATCGCAATTTTCCTGTTTTTAATATTTTTCGCGGATGGATATTGCTACAAGTCGAAACAGGGTCTCGCCGGTTCGGTTAGAAGTTTGAATTACTGCGCCCTTTGTTCTGATTGGTTGCCGGAAGCATGCCCGGACTTGTCTTTCCCATATATGGGTAAGATTAGTCCAAATCAGACTACAACCTTAAACTTCATATCTATTTCCTAAATGTTTGACAGTCAAACAAAAAAATAGTACTTAAAGAGAAAATGTAGTAATAGATATCATACAAAGTATACGTATTAATTAATATTGGATATTTGTATTCAACAAATCGTTTAAAACGTATCTCAATTAATTATACGCCCCTAGAACCAATAATGGTTGCGCCGTATTTGCACTACCGAAATCTACCGGTAGAGGCCGTTAGCAAGTGACATTGCGTCTAAGTTTTCAAGCCTTGATTTTGGTTAGTTAGCGGTTTATAGTTAACGTGAACCTATGATCATATGTCGGCGACAAAGCACAATCTTTCAAAGCGGCTTGTGGATTACAATTACATGTTATATAACGTTATACCGAGACGGAACAGCAGGGAAGCGACTGTAACAATATGACGTTAGTGAACTACTTTCCGGATGGTACCCGGGCTTAGTTTATTAGTTTAATAAATAAGAAGTTTATTTGCAAGTTCTTGCCCGAGGGCTAATTGCAACATGAAACATACAGAAAATATAATAAACATGTATAAAATGAAATACTTTGGGATAGATAACAATGGTGACAAGTGTAAACGAGTGACTATTCTATCAATGATATGGACTGCTGAGAGCTACAATC
>NC_049982.1:23839431-23840211 GCF_000003815.2 Branchiostoma floridae
TTTAATTGCGACTAACGTCTTGTATTCCCACTTTCATATAAGGAATACTCAAGTGAATAACGTTATGTTTTACGTGCAGAATTGCGGACGTTCCTTTTCGGTCATCCACCAATCACGGTGATGATCAGAGCTTAGTCGTTCTTCTTTTGTTGTGGCCTTTTTTTTTTTTAATGAAGGAAGACAATCATGATAATATATGGTAGTTGACCGTGTTAAATTTTTTTCTACGGCCACACTATTCCAACTCCCAACATCTGCTCGGAGATGAACGGTAGTGCACCATTACTCACGTGATCAAAATAGGCGGCCATCTTGAATTTTTCGGCCAGATTCGCACAGTGTCTGCATAGGTTTGCTGTAAAAACTGTCCCGCGAGCTGCGTCCTACTCCAACACAGCCTACAGGATACTTACTAAGTACGTTATAGTTAAGTAGATGTTGTTGCCATATCTTTCTGCTTCGTTGAAGACCAATGAGCTTTAGCTATGCCACACAAGAAGGCAAAATGCGTGCGAATTATTTGTTTGCCCCCCTCCCCAACAAAATATATTATAATTTTTTGCCCCAAAATTATTCGAGAAATTAAAAGCTAATAAATGTCTTAGTTCTGTCCTCCTCAAATGATAGGTAGTCCCATGCAGAATATTCGTCTTGTTTATACCCCATTTTGTTTGTTCTAGGGTGTTAAATGTGTTTAAAAAATAGGGCAACCAGAACTTAAGAAAATTATCCTAGCTAGAAACATGTATTTCTCTAGGGTTCTAGTATACACACTACAGC
>NC_049982.1:23841095-23842208 GCF_000003815.2 Branchiostoma floridae
ACAGAACATTTTTTTTCCTTCTTGGACCGACTAGCCAACTGCTGCCTATCTCTGTGTCAGGGACCCCAGCAGCAGTATAATCAAATACTTGATATTACTATACTAGGGACTGTCTCTTCCAGGGATTGATTCTGAGGCAACAGGAACTTGAGGAAGGAAGTCTTATTTTGTCAAGCTCATTTGTGGGAAGATCATTACTCTAATGTCAAAACTCAAAACTATTGTGCATTTTCATGTAGGATGAAATTCACTTGAAATCTTTTTGTCAAAAAATTTATGTTGTCAGAGACAGTCTTTTGGTATGATGAAGCTACTTGAAAATCCTCGCACTGAATTTTTTAAAACAGTCCTTGGCATAAAGCATACCAAATACTGTTTAAACATCTTAAGAGAGGTCAATCTAGGGCAAAGGCATTAAAGGTCTCACCACAAGAGTAGTATGCTACATAGAGGTCCATCCTGGTGCGAATTGATGAATCTTACATGGCTTAAAGTCTTGTGCACCTTGTACTTATGGTACTAGTAGTATGTGCATAACAGGTGTGAAGTTCCTCTTGTAGATAATCATACCTTTAATTTGTCTTCACTTGTGATTAACAATTCTTAATTAACAAGGAGGTAGCACTGCTGATTTTCTAAATGTGGTTTGCAGAAAATGCCAGGCTGACTACCAGGCAAGTAGAGGGCAAAACCCTCATGTGTACCCTTCAGGTCCTGAAAGGTGGTTGCCTGTTAGAAAGGTGGTTGCCTGTTAGACTGGCCTGATAGCCAGGCCAGGTTTGTCTGCAGACCCTTCTCAACCTGCCATTTCTGCACATGCTCAGATGCTGCAGTCAGGAGGCAGCAACAGTTTCCAGCCAGGAGCCATGTCTGACTTTGACACACAGGGCACTATGGGGGACACGGACAGGTATGTCACTGGACAACAGGACAGCGAGTATCACTGAACACAAAACGATTTAATCTAAAGAGACTTTTATTACTGGTAATGCAACTTAAGTTATTGCGTCAGGTATCCACTGATGTTCAATACATTCTAGCCTTGAGAGCACTCTTTTGTCAAAGTGATCTTACGGTACCTGGCAGAATTATACATGATCCACCTAGGTACAA
>NC_049982.1:23842341-23846460 GCF_000003815.2 Branchiostoma floridae
CGTAGAGAATTAGCCTACAAACATTCCGTCCTACGTGCACTGTAGCTTGTTGACCCCCCTAGTTAGGCACTGGTGAGAATTCAAACAAGAATTAATCATCAACGGTTATTGGTCGGGAATCTCCGGTGAGTTCCGGGTGCGTGAAAGGTCACGGTGAACCACGTGATCAATCTCCGGGTAGGCTCGGGCAGACTCGGGACTACTCGGATTTCGTCGGTGAAGAAACAAAATGGCTGAAACCCAGCACGGGCGTGCAGATTCCCAGGTTTTCAAACGCGCTCGCACGGGGAAAATATTGACTCCTGACATGCCTTGAATAGTGTTCCGTAACGTGGTAGGCTTGATTCAACTAACTATATAAAGAAATGGCCGGAAAATGGATTTTTTGTTTTCAGTTTGAAGCGCAAATAACTGCGTAGTAGACCTTTAAACTCCTTGGTACAAGGTGCTTACATTATGTTGTGTCCTTGTTGAATTGTGTTTACTGACGTCTGTGGAGAAGGGACACCTGTCTGTTTCCAAAGGTATTGCAACTTGAAAAGAATTTGATTGTTCTGTGAAATTGGTTACGTCAAGTGTAGGTGTAAATATGACAATGTCTTGTATGTTCATCAAGTTAAAGTGTTTGATGATTTTTTTGAGGAAAAAAATATACTATAAAAATATACTGAAAAAATACACTATGGACCAAATTTTACTTTATATTCTTCGTAGTACAGAATTTTTTTTTCCAAAGAACCTCTTTGTATAGGTCATACGTTGATATTATGTAAGGCCACAGCAAGTAAATTTTATGGATGACATCATCTGCAGACTGCAAAAATAGTGCGATAGGGCGAAAGAACAACAAGATGGTCGAAAAAAAACAAGATGGCTACATTTTCAAAAATAGGCACCATAAAGTTGTGATGACTGTTGAAAAAGGAATTAAAGGGACAAAACATGGTGTCAGAGCCAACAAGGCATTCATTCCTGTATTTAAGACATGTACTGGTGTGGTAAAAGTGACACTAGTGTGGTAGACTGGCATCACCATCAAAGTTGGTAACCATACTCATAGCTTCCATATTGGTGTCACTTTTTCAACTATCCAATAAGTTTCATTTCTACAACTTCAGTCCCGGGTACCTCGTAAGTATAACTACTACTACAAGTACAATTATTAGGCTACAACACAATATATTTGCTCATTTTGGTACTTTATAGTCATGTTGACCTTCCCTGCAGAAAAAAGAAATTCTTGTGTTTTTTATCTGAAATCAGGCGAAAATTAATGCGTGCGCTGATGTCATCCATAAAATTTACTTGCTGTGGCCTGATGACAATTAATCAGAACGTAAATGATTCATTATGAGTGGATATTTAACTAAAAGAAGATTTTTACTACATAGTGCTAATACCTATGTGTATATAATGCACATTATAAAAAAAAAAGTGACATGTATATGTGCTATGTATACATATCTCCCAGGAGTTGTAAATACAAAGCATCTATTGTAGAAATAACAATTTATAAACATAAGGAGAGAAATAAACTCAGAATTTGCTGTGTATGTTGTAGAAATCTAGCCCTCTTTTAAGCGTGTTATTTGTCTACTACTAGTAGATATTTTGTTAACTGTCAAGTTTCATTTTTTTGATTAATGATGTAAAAAAGAAGGTGCAAAAGTAGGGCAGACACATAATTCTAGCAGAGTACTCAAGAAAAAGAAGTGGAATTAGTCCTGACAAAATGTAGCCAACTGTGTCAGAAATACATCACAGTTTTGAGTGCACGTATTGTGTGTTGTCGTGCTGAGTTTGAATTATTGTTCCTTTTAGTACATTCCTCGGGGCTCTGCGGCACGGCTTAGGCTTTAAAGAATTAAGGCAGGGGCTTACTGGGACTTTGCAGTTAAAACAAACCACCCAACCCCTCGCTGGTGCTTACAGTCTCAGGCAACTAACATGCGATCTGTTCCCTGTATGGCATCTCACTGTGCATTTGGCCGTCCTGTAGCAATCCCCGGTAAGTTGGTTGGAGACGTCTGTTTGAGTTAGATACCCCGGCCGTATCCCATGGCAAACAGGCCCTTTGTAATTGCAATCCAAGCAATAACGAAGCCGGCCAGCAGAAAGCGCCGGGCATTATTAATACAGGACGGCAGGGAGCATAGTAATGTATTTCAGGTGTTAGCGCAAATGAATTCATAAAGCAAGCATTAGGATTCATTATCGGTGTGGCTGTAACGCGGCGGCTCGCCGGTAATAAAAATGAATCACAAGCGCAGCACATTTTCATGCTCTCCTGCATGGGCATTGCACACTTGGTGGCTTGAACATATTCAATTAATCTCCATTCCTTCCCATAGAAAAGATGGCAAATCTGCTGGCTCAACTCAGACAAGTTGCCCGACCGATGAAATATTCTATGCATTTTTAATTATAAGAGGCTGAAGCTGAATCTGGGGAGGTGTACATCATAATCCTGGGGTATCAGAGCTAATCTCGGGGGAGGCTCCGCGGCCATGGAATAATTCTCCCCCGTGCTGTTCATGCGAAGGGAAGTAATTTGCTCCGCACATAATCATTCAATGATTTGATGCTTAATAAGGACGTAAAAACGCCGTTAGAGACAGACATAATACATATCATTACGGCAAACTGTCGCATCTCCTCGGCACCCCGACAGCTGATGGACAGCGCGGAGGGGTTGATTTCGCAGCCGGAATGATCAAGTGGCGAAAGCGAAGCTGCTCCATTTACCAGTGGAGCGTTCTCCATAACAAGGCCATGCAGGGTGTGCATGTTTTCCGTGGGCGGGCCGTGGATTAGAACCCTGTCGGTGGGGAAACTATATATGCCTCTCACAGTCTCCTAATAGACGTTCCGTTTCCCCGAGATGCATGGAACACCAGAGGGGACATGGGAACAAACGAGTAGCTCCGGGGTGAGGCTGGCGTGTCTATGTGCAAATTGATACACTTATATCCACGGTGGTTTATGGAAGACGTGGTTAAATAAAACAGAAATCCGCCAAAGCAATCTTCTCCTCCCCCGAGGAGGCGACATTGTTTGAAGCCCAAATGAGGAAGCCGGATTCTCCTCCTCGCCACAGCCGTTCCACCTGGAAGCCACGCGACGCGTCCCGAAGAGAAAGTGACAGCGCGCCAGAATAAGCGATATGATTGATGACAATAAGGCTCGATAATTACACCCGAGTCTCTTGGAGATTTAATTAAAGCACTCCTGCGATTGACAGCCCCCCTTTCAGGGGATGTATTAAGCTAATTAAATGAAGCCCCCTTAACAAGCAGAACACCAAATGTTACATTTGTCTACATTTGATTGGTTAAGGCTGCGTGAAATCTGTGTTTTCAGTGACTAATGCGGATAAACTGCCAGAAATGTGGCATAATTGGTCTGCATTGATTTGAGTAATCAATTACCTCGTGCAGCAATTAGGCCCCGATAACGCCAGGCTCCGCCAGCCAGCAGCGGGGAAGCGCTAGGCTTTGTGGTTGCCGTAGCAACTGTTTATACTGAAGAGCTTCATCGCAAAACATTGTCTATTGCTCAAATCCCTTTTGCAGACAGTCAAACTTAATCGTTGCCATATCAACTGCAACAATAATATTTGCCATTTGTACAAACTATACTTGAACTTCAGTCTTTATAAAACCTCGCTTAATAGGCCTGGAAATAGAATTGTTGCAAGTTACTCACCAACCCTAGCAAAAACTTGCCAATTCTTGCCTTTTTGGGGTTGATCATTGGCATAAAGTTTCCAGCTGACAGATGAAGTTTTGAAAAACAGAATTCCAAGTATCCGTAAATAGCTTCATCAGGTTGGCTATTATTCATATAGTAAGGTTCTTTAGGCACAAACTGGGAGTACTTACTTCCAACATTTCGATGTCTATCTGACACAGATTCTACCCTGATGATAGTGTCTGATAGACATCAAAACGTTGGAAGTAAGTACTCCCTGGTTGTGCCTAAAGAACCTTACTGTAAGAATTCCAAGTAGTCTTGCAAATTTTCTTAGACTTTCTGTATCTAACAGATCAATAGCCTGGTATCCAGCCGTAATATAGCTTCCGAGTCTCTTCTCTCCTCTCTGCAATTGGAAATTTGGAG
>NC_049982.1:23846560-23924048 GCF_000003815.2 Branchiostoma floridae
ATTTCCCAAAACAAGATTATCAGCCAAAATCCCTCCAAAAAAGAAGAGAGAATCCTATGCATAGGTACTGTTTGTCACTTTCTCTGATTTATCACATGGAAATGTAATAAAACTGGTGTGGCCTTAGGTCACTTCTTATACAAACTGTTCTTTTAAAAGTTGAAAGCCGAATTTAGGAAATTGAAAACATTTGATAATGTTTACAGACTCTTACGTTTAAAGATTAGTGTACAGTGGCGCAAGTACATCCCCATATCTCAATATCATTTCCATACTTGAGTTAAGACAGTAAGAGTTACTGGTACAACAGTAAAATACTTTAACATGTGTACTTGTTCTATAACTACACCAATTTAATTTCTTAGTTCACAATCTTTTATCTGTTCTAGGAAAATAAGATCACATCTATCATACAACCACAATAGAATCGTATTTTAGCAGTCGGAGAATGTTGTTGCATAGTTCTTATAGACATAAGGACTGTTTCCAAATGTTGGTACAAAACTTGCAAATATGACTATTTTGAGGCTGATTTGTGCCACAAATGGTACTTTTGTACACATGACTTTTTATGTCCTTCTTGCAAATCAGAAACAAAGCAGGTGAGTCAGAGAACCAAGAAATTATATTTGTATGGCCTTATATCTATTTTACAAGCATGGAAAAAAAGCAACATTACCACTGCCATCTAGTGTTCTCTTTCTGAACTGCACTGGACTGGCCTTCACGGAGACCTTCGGCCTAAGGCCAGGGGCCAAGGAAAAACTCATGCTGTACATAAAGGTATCTTGTACCTCCTCTTCAGGCCATTTCAATGTTATTTCTGGTTCAACATTTCAAATCCATGGGCCAAAGTCAGATCTCTGCTGATATCTAGATCAATTATTTATTACAATGGGAATAATTTAGCTTACCAGCAGATAAAAGCATACCATCTATTACAACTAGACACCAATAGTACTGAAACCTGTATGTTATCTAAGGGAACATCACTCCATATTGAGTCAAGACTACAGTCATTTTTCTTCCACCAACCTAGGCAGAAATGTCTGGTTTTCTGTACATCTTTCATGTAACACCTTTTCCCAGTTTCAATAAATCACAGTAGGCAAACAATGGCTATTTCTGATAATATTATTAAAACTATTGAAACGTGTGACTCGACTTTCTTAATTTCAATTTGCAAGGAAGACTTTACTGGTGACTTGAGTGGCCCTTGCCTGATACTTTCTTAGCTATCTAAACGAAGCACCCATTTACACAGTGACTGATACAGACAGGGCCTATAGTTTCTACATTACAGTGTAAAGTGCTGACAAGACATAAACTCCTGTTAGTTTAGTCCCCACCCTAACTGTGACATGGCTGGCTACTGTCTCTCCACAGACGCACCCTGCTCTGTTGGCATCTGGAGCGACACCAACCCACCCAGGCTCCAAGCCTGCAAACCAATATTTCCTCCCAGACATCAGATGGAATTATGCAACGGCTTTTGCCTTTTTTGTCTAAAGCAGCAGCTAGACAAGAAAGTCGGCGGGATAAGTCCACTTAATACCCTTAGCAGGAGCCACTGCCGGCATTATGCATTCACCAATGCCAGTATATAGATGGTCAGTCATGCCGAAAAATTGAAAACCGAGTTTCATTGTAATGAATCCTTTATAGTTGGTGCCATCATACATCATCCCAATACACATGGCAGCGCGCATTTGTCATTTAATATAGCCAGCAAAGTTTGTGATTGAAATTTTATTGTGCCCTAACAACTGTAATATGGAATTATGGAGGTGATACGCGATACTTCATTTTCGGCGAAAGGCACGCATTTCTCACCCCGGAATAATTAATTTCGATGAATGCTGCTTTGTGAAAGTTTTATAGGGTGGGAATAATGCGTAATTTATTTTTCCTGTTGGTGAGGTGCCAATGTCGGCAGAGATTGCTTGTGTGTCCCCTTCATTTATTCTCCCCGATCCAATGTTGCAGTTTTATTTGGACCAGTCATATTGTGTTCAGGAAGGCCAATTTTTCAGCGGGGGTCTCATGCCTCCTAAGTGACAATAATTTCTTTATTTCTGTCCGTCCTGTCATCTCAGATTGGTGTCATTTCTGATTTGAACTGTTCTCCATTTTGATGAAAATGATTTCTGTCAATCAGGCTTTTCAAATTTAGTTGAAGGGTTGTTGGATCTTTTTTTATAGAACTTGTGGGTCAGAAAAAATACCCATATGTATGGTATTTAAAAAACACTTTAATAATCTCAACCTGTATTTCTTGATGGATTGCCTGAATATAAATCATTTTGCTGTCAGTTGTTGGCCCTTCATTTAAAATCTGTAAATAGATGGAACAAAGTGTAAAAATGATACATTTTTGGAACAGGAAAAATGATGTATTTTTGGATCAAATAAATTGTTGGATTTGCACAAACAAATCACGGGTATACATTGTTCAGCAATATTGCATGCTGGTAGATAAAGTATTGTCCTAGCATCTACCAGTAAAATGATTTAACAAAACTACAGTGAATAAAGATGAGACAAAACAGGTCCAAATTTGACGAACCAATCATCAGGTGTAAAAAGACATAACACAGAGGGAGGCCAACCAAATATGGTAAGTAGATTTGAGCTTTAATAAATCTGTAACGCTATGTACTGAACATCCTTACATGATCTATGCTTCAAGTTGGACTGTGAAAACAAAGTTAATCTTGTATCTGGAAGCCTCTTGTGGACATTTTCCATAGGACTGTTCTGTACTTCAGTGCCTCTAAAGCAATCATTTCACACTTTTGTTTGCCATATTTCACATACACTACTGGTAGATTCAATGTATACTGGTCCCCACAAGAAAGTACTTGCTCTAAATCTCACGTTTGGAGTGGATATGGACTAGACTTACTATATAGGCAAGTTTTAGACAAGTGTTTTTAGTATTTTTCTGAAACTCCCAACATTTCAATAATAAAGGTTACCAAAAACTCCAAATATGCCTTTACTTTTTTGGACAAAAAGGAGAGCAGAATACAGACAAGGCATTGTGCTGTGCAAAGTAAACTAAGGAGCTTAAGTCAGGTCTGTTTTTTTATCAAACCATTTACAATTTACTGAACTTCACAAGATGCATTTATGTTGTATCCTTTTCAGTTTTTAAAAGTACAATTTAAAATACGGTGATGTGGTTTGTTTCTTTTTAAATGTAGTTCATACAATGACTGAAAGGACTGGCAATCAAGAAAGCTTGGCTTGGAACAGTGTTATGAATGGCATTTGCTGAAGCTTTGCGATAGATGTGCGCAAAGCGGGTTACATTATTCAACAAGAAGACATATACAGAAGATGATAATAGCCTACACCCGGCCATATGAATCAGTGAAGATTTGAGATACTTTGTTTCAATGTATGCAGAAAAGCACATATAGGCATATACCATAACATACTAGTGTTAGACTGATGCAGAAAATCATACACAAAAATGAACATATTGCCTCTATCATAAAGCATATTCACCTTCTTTTTCAGAAACATATGCTCTTTGCAACTTTTTGGTACTCACCAAGAAGAGGATAGGCTTGGGCACGTTTTTGACATCTTTTATTAGGCTTTCTAACTTGTCAGGTTTTCTTTTTTTTTCCATCTGGCTGGCAGACAAAAAGAAAACCTGACAAAATAGAAAACCTGATAAAAGTGACTAAAAGACACTTCCCAGAGCCTAACCTCAGCTTGGCGAGTAATTTTTGGCACTTTTTTATGATTTGTGGCTGTCAGCTTCCTTCTCTTGCTTCTGTCTCTATCATTCTAGATCTTTAAAATAGGCAGAAATGCTTCAAAGAAAGTACTTTCTTGTGTCAATCTATTCATTTCTATATATTTTACAACAATACTGCAAAATATGAGTGCAGTGAAGTAGTGTTTAGACATGAATGAAAACAGACAATGAATTCATGTTTCAATTGTCTTTTTCCTTTGGTTTGCACACTGTAATTTGAAACTGAAATGTATGAATGCATTCTCATAACAAGAAAAGCTGCTAATTGGTGAGAAGTATGAATAGAGATCTATTGAAGTGGAAATCTGTTTTCACATGGGTTATCATATAGTAGATACATGTAGTTTGACCAGAAGCTGTGTGCATACATGCATGTATAGAGAGAAAAAGAGTAGAAAATATCATATATGATAGATTTTCTAATCTTCTCATTTCAGACGATTTCATTAGAATACTGTATTGCAGAAAAAGACTGTAAGAAAGTGTAATGAACTTTATAATCGATATAAAGATATGATTTTTTTTCAAGTATTTAGTTTTCTTTCAAGCATTTAGTTTCTTTTGAAAGAAATGAATGGTCAAAAGTAGTTCACCAAGTCATTTTTGAGCATCAATTTTCATATCAAAGTTTCAAAGTAAAAAAAAAGAAGTTTAGAAGAAGAAATTGGCATGACCAAAGGAAACATGATGGTTTTCATCACAATTCTAGTCAAGTATTTTCCAAAGGTTCTTTGAACAGAAATGAATAGCTTGTAAAAATGGATTTAAAAAGTGATGGTGAGAATCTTGTTATGATTGTTGCTGCTTGCATTGTGCCTTCAAATTCTTAAAGAGTGAAAGTTTCTCTTTTCTTGAAAATTCTGCTATCGAGTTAAGATGATTTGCTAAGATGTTTAATTGACTGAAGGAAATATCACAATCACAATCTTGGTCAAGTATTTTCCCCAAGTCCTCATAATAAAAAGTGAAAATTTGTCCTTTGCTATAAAGATGGTTTTCCCCCTGCAATGATGCCTTCAGAGTTTCAAAAATGAAAGTTTCTCATGTGATAAGATTGTCTACCCCATGAATTTTAAAAAGTGAATGTTTCTCCTGTGTCAATATGATTTGGCCCCTAGCCCTTTTGTCATTGTTTACCTCCTGTGATGAGGTTTAAAAAGTTGCTAAGATGTTTTGCCCCCTTTATGGAGGTATAAAAAGTCAAAGTTTCTCCTGAGCTAAGGTGTTTTGCCCGCTTTACTGAGGTTTAGAAAGTGAAAGTTTGTCCTGTCCGAAATATGTTTTGCCCCAAGTATGGAGGTTTAAAAAGTGAAAGTTTCATCTGTGCTAAAATGTTTTGCCCCCTTTATTGAGGTTAAAAAGGTGAAAGTTTCTCCTTTGCTAAGATCAAGGACGTTACATTTGATGTAACGTCCTTGCTAAGATGTTTTGCCCCCTTTATCGACGTTTAAAAAGTGAAAGTTTCTCCTGTGCTAAGACGTTTTGCCCCCTTTACTGAGGTTTAGAAAGTGAAAGTTTCTCCCGTGATAAGACGTTTTGCCCCCTTTACTGAGGTTTAAAAAGTGAAAGTTTCTCCTACGCTAAGATGGTTTGCCCCCTGCATTGCCGCCTTCAGCCGAGGTGACCAAAGGTCCAGTGCATTGTGGGACGTCCTTGATCCAACATGGCGGATTGTTTTGAAAGTGCTGGCGGTAGCTGATCAGTCCGTGCCTCGGGCGGTCCACTTCTGCGCTCAACTTCTGCTCTCTCTAGCAAGTAAGTCAACTATACAACTATCAAGTCATATGTAGTCGTTGTGTGCGTGTTGGGGGGACATATTGTGAGGAAATCTGAAGGGAGTGCCGGTCAGCAGACGATGTGATTTTTTCCTCATGCACATCTTTTTGAAAGGCC
Organism: Branchiostoma floridae; assembly: GCF_000003815.2. NCBI lineage: Eukaryota > Metazoa > Chordata > Leptocardii > Amphioxiformes > Branchiostomatidae > Branchiostoma > Branchiostoma floridae. The sequence goes on from NC_049982.1 coordinate 23,852,226, forward strand.
TGGGCGCAGAGGCGACTCATCTTCGCGCCGAGGCGCCCCGGCCAAAATCCAGATTCCCGCGCAATTTCTCATCCCACCGTCAAAATCTGCAACTTTCTGGGAAGTTTTGGGTGCTGGTGTTGAAGGTTTTTGAGGACATTTGGTGTAGATTTGTGTGAGATTTCGTTGGTTGAATCGGCGCCGTTGGCGGTGAGTCGGTAGGGGGTTGGGCCGTGGTCCCGGCCGGCCAGCACGGGAGGGGAGCTCCGGCCCAGCGCCATATGCACGGGCGGCGCCTCGACTGGCACGGGCCGGCCAACATGTAGCAGTGCTACAGTAGACACTCTTTCTCTTTCAAACGTTGTCATGTTTGCAGTGAGAGATTTTTCTCCCGAATCAGGACAAGGACCTTCGATTATTCTAAGGCTTTAGGTCACTCGCTACCTTACTTCACTTCACACGTTCATCTAACGTTACAGCAGGTATCGTAAGAAAACATGCACCAAGCACTATATCTTCGTCAAAGTAGCAACATACTTTCTTTTATTCGTGAAGGCACAAAGCTTGAGATGTTGGGACTTTTGCAAGTTTTGGTGAGATTTTGCTACCATGTCTTCTTTTTTCTTTCGTTCGAATCATGACCCCTCCCCCATAGGGACCCCCCTGCTTTTCCCCCCACCTTTGCTAGCCTCAGTGTATACCTGACACTCTCTACACACACTAGCGTGCTTGTACAACGTTAGACATCCAGCTGGCATGGAGGAATTAATAACGAAAACTTGTGCCAAAAGAGCCCAACCAGGAACCCCTGCTGTTATGGGTACGGATACAGTGTGGCACTAAACTAAAGATGGGAAGGCTGACAATGTATTAAATCTAGGTACAAACAAACAGAGGAAAAAGGAAAGGATTTAAGTGTTAGCTGGTTTGCTGAAAGTGAAAGTTGTTACTAAGTATTTTGGATGTCACAGGATGAGATGAAACTTGACTATCAGGTAGATAACAGAATTCACTTTCAGGAGAATATTTTCATCTGAAAAGATACATGTAACTTGTTCGATTGAAGGAATCTAGTTGACGAAGATGTGATGATGTAAGTACATGTAAGTTACCTAGATGGTTGTTGATGGTGTGAAGTGGTGTTGGAATACATCAGCCAAGCATGTCTTTTCTTTACCACATGGTGTACAACTGTGCTAATTTTCATTTGAATGGCTATTGTCGTGAATGAAAATGTGACCGGCGTAAACAAGTCTCAGGTTCTAACGGAAGTTTCAGAAACCACACGATTTTTCCCTGCCCGTGCGACAAAAGGTTTTGGGAGTGCATTAGACTTGGCGACAGTGTACCCAATTTGTCCCTGTTCTGGCCAAGGCGAAGGTATGTGAGAGTAAATTGGGACCAGCGACATTGTAAAAGAAGATTTCCCCCCACATCTGGCACGCGTATTTACTGGACTTGAGATGCCATGAAAAATTCCTGGCCACAGTCAGCGCCCCTCCGCTGCAGACTCTAATGGCATCTCTCCTATTACCCAGTCCCTAATCTCCATACATGTGGTAGATATCAGACGAAATAGGATTCTCTTCTCTATGCATCTCCCTGATTTATGCACCCCTGGCCCAAGCCCTGTGTATGTGTTTTTGTCAGGGAGTAGAAAGTCCTTTCATTCGGCTATTCAGGACCCAGTGGGCAGTATTTACTGATTTATTTGTATGGAGATTATAGATAGCAGAAGTACAGGCTGCGTAGTTAGTGTAGTGTCCCAGTATATAATTCCCCAACACCTGCCTGTAATACCTCTATATTGCTCGCATGCAAAAACGAATGAATTACAAGGTATTTTTGCCAGCTTAATGTGTGCAGAGGGGATTATTTTTTGCGATGGTAATGCCCTGTATTATTAAGTATGGTAAATTTCCTGCCGCGTATTTCGGACTTGATTATTGGGCACGGAGGTTTGCCACGTATGAGTGACAACGTCTTTTGTGGGCAAAGTTTGAATCTTAGCACCGCGGAACGTCAGACTTTTCTGAGGACTTACAACACTGTAACAGTTGTCGTAAATTTCAAAGTTGTCGAGTTTTATGGCTGCATTTTCTTTATGGGCAGTGCATTTTATTCCTCAGTGATTTCTATTTTTACTGCCTTTTGGCGTCCCAGCCTCTTCGCCCCTACCTAGTGGTCAGAGCGGCTGCAAAATGGATCGTCCAATTTCTACGAAATAAACATTTTCCCACCCTATAGAGCTGATTTGCATTCATTTTTATTCTCAGATATTATTCTCCATTCGGACTTTGAAGATGCAGCGGCAATATTTATTGTTAGATGCAGGACAGCATTAGGCTGGACTGTACATAAATCGGTCGGAAAGACCCGGCCGACTAAGCTAAGGGGACCCACAAGAGTAGCTGCCTTATTGGCAGAATGGTTATCAATAAATTAAGATACATATTTCACGGTACATGTATGTGTATGTATGACTAGCTGGACATGTATCCCTATTTGAGAGCAGTGGTCATCTATCGTCCCTCCGTCCTGCCCCTAATCCCCCATGTCCCACGGCACTTCATCATGCTTTCATATTCCGAAACATGCCCCAGCGCAAAAATATGATCTATATATTTTACGGCATACATTTTTATGAGGACTGGCCCTTGAATTAGGGTGGTTGTGTTTGGGACTTGCTTTCAATTCAGACCAATTTATGCAATCAGGGGCCGTTCCTGCACTTGTGCAGTCTCCAGTACCAAATGATTTTACATGTAGATAGCGCCCACGTTCCCGGATCTCTCCAAGTAGGCACTTTTATTAGATTCCATCTGTTGTTGTCTTTATCTTAGGCTATAATACATAAAGGGGGCAAAAGCAGTAGAGTTTGACATATGTACATGATAGAGCTATCTCTTTGTAGAAACTCATGTTAGGACAAGCCTGGCCAGAATATCCCTGTTTGTCCTCTTTTGTGGTTTATTTTTAATTATTTACACCTCGAACAGATGGTACAAAACACAAGGAGCTCCGGTGTTAGTGCCATTTACTTAATCGTCTCCAGAATTTTTATAAAATTACGGAAGAAAGCCTTTCTACGGGTATGAATTAATGATGAGGTAGTAAAGCTGGATGTGTTATAATTAAAGTGCAAAGTTATTAATACGGTTCTGTAAGGGAATTTCTGCCCTCCCGAGGGAATGAATTAAGACGGGGATACAGTGCCCGCCTTTCCAGGCTGACATATTCATCGCACAAAATTTTGTTGCATTGACGGACATAACCCTGGATGGGCAGACCAAATCCAGTGGAAAATTAATGTGATGGGCAGATAGGACCTGATTAAGGCGCTCCACCAGAATACAAAATGCAGCATCACTTCCAGGTGCTAAAGCTTAAGTAGTCTAACTACTTTATGATTGTGTGTGTTTAGTTTTCCAACTGCCTCCGGCCACTACTCAATATCGGTTTACTGATGGGGAATGAGTTTTGAATATACTCTGGTTCTCCTACGTTTTATTGTAACCAGAACAAGAAACTGATTACAAGAAGGACTGTAGTCCATGCCATTTTGTTATGGGTCACAGCTTTGAATGGTGTTATTTTTCTGTTTTTACATCCAAGACCAGCTTGGTTTATAGTTTTGGTTTATTTTGTATTCTCGTGGTCCCTTTTATGTATTCGTGTTGCAATCAGAAGGCATTGTACCTTTGCCTTACAATTTGTACCCTTACATGTGCAGGCAAAACCGTGTCTGATGAAGTTGGACAGTGGCAAAATTGTGTGTTAATGAACTTCACAGACTCCTGGCCAATCCCCCTCCCAAGGCACAGCCCAAGCCCTCTGTTGTTAATTCAAACCAGTCATATTTTCTCTGTGTAATCAGCTCTAATTTATATTTTGTGTCCAGTCCCATAAGACTTCTAGGTTTCAAACAGGCCGCTGCAACCGGCCGTCCTCGGGTTTCGGCAGCGAAGTTAACTCCAAGTTCGCGGCTGGCTCCGGTTGCCAAATTAGAATACCAGCCGCTGATTCATCACGGCACACACAAGTTTTCCCCCAAGGTATACAGCTTCGACCAGCATCTAATCTCTAGTTAAGAATTATAGAGCATGCATATCACTCTTTTGTAGCCCACCACTACCTTGTAGGGAACACAGCCCTACAATCAATTGTGCCTGGAGGCCTCCTCCCTTCACTCCTCGTGGACATCTGATATTTCCTGGGCTTGTTTTTCACTGTCATCTTTTGTCTTTTCCTCTCTCCACCAGCAAAGGCACTGCCGTGTCGGTCCCAGAGTACGGTCATCTATTTTTCCCGTCCACATTCCCATGGACGGTAACTGCAGCCCGCTGCTTTTACAAGTGAACTCCTATCCGATTTGATAGAGGCATCAAAATTATAAATATTTCATTGTGATGGAGTAGAGCCGGGCCTTATCGTTTTATCTTGCATGTGTATTTATGTAATTTCGGCCCTCTGGTTCTCTTCCCGTTGCCGTTATCAGGCATCTTGGCAAGCTGCAGGCACAATATGCAGATTCCAGTCATTTATTTTGCAGTGCTTGACTTTCTTATAGAGTCAATCCGGTATAAACCGTTGGAGAAGATGAGGGAAGAGATAGCTCGGGGGAGATTTTCTTGGGATGTCGTTGGGAGATCCGGCCTGATCCAAAGGTAGCAATGATAGATGGATCCTGTTATATCACACATGTGACAACATAAACAACAATCATGCAGAATTAACAGATAAGTATGACATAGATACAATCACAAGGTAGCAACGACCTGGAAAGGTATAGATTTGTTCGTCCTGTTGTTGAGATAAGCCTGCTGAACATTGTATATCTTTCAACTTTATTTGTTGATATGGGGTAAAACTTTCGGGTTGAATTGAAAATTTCTTGAGGCTAGACTTTGAAATATGAAATAAAATTTTTTTCCAAATAATTTCTATTGAGGGTTTGTTGAAGGAGTCAGTATTATATTCATCCCTCTGAGAGTCACTCTCTATATATCTATATCTATATATTTATATAATGTATAATTATTTAAATCTACTTTGCACAGTATCTGCAAAGTAGTACAAACTAGAAAACTGTTAGTTGGCATTGCAAAATGTAGTAAAATTTTTTTCTCAGAATTAAGCATTTTTCTTTTGTACATACACTGTACGTATTAAGGGAACAGTTGCCTTTTTTATATTTAGCTCTACAAGTCAACCCCCTTTTTTTCAACAGTATAAACTTCTGTTGTTGCCAAAGGGGATCAAGTTGCCTAATGGAGCTAGTGCCAAACTTCCAGTGAATTTTGTGAAATTGGAATTGTCACACTGAACTTTCTTTGCTACTCCAAAACTCTTAAGCCCATCAGCGTCCATTCCGTTATAGTGGATTAGATTTCACCTTTCTGTTTTGTTTGGAAATTGAGAGTTTCGTCCCTTTTAAGTGGGTAAAGAGGACTCCCACCTTTTGATAGACACCACAGAAAAATGTGAAGACTGAAGAGAATCTGAGAGACTGCTGTGATAATTACGTTAACTTTGATCCTCTGTGTTTACCACAAAACAAACAGAAAGGAAAGCAAACAGCCTTCCTACTTGGCCGGACCGTGAAATCAGCCCATTCAGGGGAGCCACCGGGAAGTTCACCCTTTGGAGGCTTGTACCTGTGAGAGAGTGCTGGTCGCCGCCCCACCCCTAGCATGGTTCCCACGGGACCTGTTGGAGCTACCTCTGTAATCAAGATGTTACCCTGGGTCAAATGGGGAATTTCCTGGTTTTTATAGCCTTATAAGCTGGTGTTTGAACCACAACAGGTCAAACCACAACATGGTCTCTCTCTCTCTCCCTGCTAGCACCCGGCCTGGCCACGGTGGGCTGTTTCAAGTCCACCTACACATGTTTTCCATTCTTCCCTCCAGATAATATGGGCTGTCAGACGGTTCCACTCGGCCAACTTCAGCGCCAACAATACAGCTTTGTCAATGTCCGAAGCCCAGCTTCTCTGGCCAGCCCGGCCAAACTGATGGTCCATGTAGCCTCCCTCATATCGTGTAAGTGGCGCTTCCATCAGGAAAGCACCCGACCGACAGTCGAGTTTTTATCTACCGGCGACGCACTCCAGCAGAGCTTATTAATAAGCAATTAAGTGTGATTATTACATTTAATGCTGTGTATTGAGGAGTGCGAGAGATTGGATATCGCTATGTTATTTGTCGGGAGAAAGTCCCCAAGGTATAACATAACGAATGGAGGAGTCAAAAACCGCTGTTAGTGATGTTTCTATCGAACCTTTGGTTTGTTTATTACCTGGTTACTATTGAGTGACAGGGAATTTGTTGAGGAATATCAAGGCCGTATCGTATATTTCATGTCAGGAAAAGTGGGAAGTTGTTGAGGAATAGGGAAAACGTACTCTTGTCGTGTGTGTGTGTGTGTGTGTGTTGTCTGTAATTGGTCCTTAGCTTGGCAGTTCTGTAAATTGGGCTTGCTTTTGGCTCATCAATCTCGAGACCCCATTGTCATTGCAGATTCACACACAAGACACCGAAACCAGCGCTTTCGCCGTTCTTAAGATGGTAATTCCTCTTCAAGTCTTACCTAGATGATGGGTCAAGTTATCGAGGGCTGGAATTTTTTTTAGAGGAAGCCTGCGGGATCAACAGAAAGATGAACTTGAAGGGAATTGGCAGGGCTGGGAACTCATTTGTGGTGGTAAAATGAATCATATTTCTACCGCTGGATGCTGGATGGAACAGTTTCTTTCATACACACGGCAATGGTAACTGGTAGAACAAGGAAATATAAAGCAAAGGCAGGGACTTTTTAGATCAGTCCTATTCAGTTCTGAAGGTCCTGTCAAGTGTTTTGTTACAGTCCCTTTGTGTGGTCTGTAAAAGCATAATGTCCACTTCGTGTTCTCTTCAGTCTGCTCACAGTGACCACGAGGCTCAAGCGGTGTGAGAGTGGCGAAAGTGTCCTTTCCCATTCTGCTGCCGAAAAAAATACCTTTCATGCAGTCACCAGCCAAGGTTGTGGAGTATTTTGTAAAGCTAACGCATCACCAGAAACAAGGCTGGGATTGGTCGACTCCGGTAATCTAATCATTTAGGAGGGTGGTGAAAGGTAGTCTATATATCATACTATGAGAGGATGTTTTGTTGATCGGTAAGACTATTATTATGCGTGGGAGAATTTACATGTTAATGTCAGTGACTAAAACTTACAAAAACACAAGCAAAAGTCTGCAGCTGGTAGTCATTGGAGCAATTGTCTCTCTTGCATGCAGATCTATCCTTTCCCAGCCCTGGGCTGGTGGCTTTACTCTGTAATTTTCTGTCTCACCAATCAATCTCTCCATCCACAAAATCCAGCCTGTCGTCCAGATCCAGGCTCAATCTGGTTTCGAACTTGGACCTTGGAGGAAATTTGGGAAGTTTTTGGGCCCCCTGGTTGAGATGAATGAGTGGCTTGGTGCGCGGTAAGACCACAGACTGAAGAAGGAGCTGAATCGAAGTTTCTCCCAGCTATCTGTCAAAGTAAAGCTGGGAAAGTTGCGCATTAACAGATCAGGCTGGTGTTCCTGTAGCAAGTTGCAAGGGTTGGGGAGTTGTGCTGCAAGGATGAAAACAGGAGAGATAAGGCATTAGAGTGGTGGAAATCACTCGCCAACAAGATGTAAGGGGGGGAAAATGTCATGGGTATTTGAGCACAAACTCCCAGTGTACGTCTGCACATATGGGTAAACTAAATAATGGGGTCGTCTGATGGGTGGACGCTGCCAGTGTACGTGACACGCTTGAATTCCTGGGAAGCGGAAAGCACCCCACCATCCATTCTACAGGCTCTGCCCGGCCGCAGAAATTGCATAATGATTTGTGTCTCTCCCGGTCGTTTGACAAATCCAGCCGTTTCAGGGGAAAGATGTGGCGTCAACAGAAGCCTCCATCTCGCCACCAACAATTTGGGAGGACGAAGGGAGGAAATGGGGCGGGGAGGGAGGAAATCAGGCGGTCGTATGTCCAGCCGGCTCCCTGCTGCAGCTTTGTCTTACCTGGTGGGGATGGAAGGGAAAAGATTGGTTTGTGTTGGGAGAAATGTAGGAAAGAAACCGGAAGTGTTTCCCTTGACAAAGGCAGAAATTATGTGGCATATAGTCAGTTGATTTGTAACATAAAAGTGGCAAGAAAGATTGTGTAGCCGCACATGTAGGTCCCTGTGGGGAAGGGCAGTGTTAGAGGTGTTAAGTTTGTGGAGCTATGCGTCGCCTTTCTTCTGGCCCTCCCCCCGGAGTCGGGACGGTAGACGTGGCGACTGTGAGAAGCGCTGCGGTGCTGATCATCGTCTCTCCGGTGTCCTCATCATCCCCACTGTCACTCATCGTTATGTTCTGCACTGATGACAAGCTCAGATACAATGAGGCAGTTTGCATGCACAGAGCCCCGGCCACAGTCTCCCTGGTAGCGTTCAACCATGTTGGATTTGTGTAAAACCCCTCGGAGGATGCGCCTCTGTAGGCCGAGCGCTCGGCTCATTATTTTGGCTGCCGGCAATCCGGGGATTTGGCGAATCCGCGTTTTGCTTGTTAGTTATCCCCCGCTTGTCGGAGTGTTTCTATTCCCAGGAAAGACACAAACAATGATGAATGCAGGTTTGGCCTCCCAATTATGAGAGCCTCTGCCTCCGGGCAGTAGGTTCCTCGCATTTTCCTCCTTAACAGGGGGAGGTGCGATTTTTACTACATGCAATTAAGGAAATGGGCGATAACGACCCGGGAAGGCCTTCCTTCCTACAATCAAGGGAAGCATTAAAAGGTACAGTCCATCTGTGGAGATAAAAGCTTTGGCGTGAGGTTTGCTTGCCCTACTGCTTTTATTACTTTCTCCAAGGTTAACTTGTCCCTCCTACCTTGGAAATGACATTGTACCAATTATCCCATAAGCTCAGTAGAAAGGCGGGATTGTTCTATGTGGTGAAGTTACCCAGGCAGGGGTTCCACCACGAGTAGGGAGAGTGTCTGCCTCCCTCATTTGAATATGAACAGGGGTATTTTCCCCCATAAATTGCAGTAATTATTCCGGATGAATGGAACCCCTGCCTGAGTGTGTGTAGCTGGAAAGCGATGTGGACACCGCCGCCGAGAAATCACGGCACAGGAGGAAGCCATTTGCCCGTAATCTCTGGCCGTATTTAGCGGGAGAGTTCCTCGGGTGTGCTGTACAAACCCTGCAGTGGACATCTGCCTTGTGTGCAGGAATGTGATTTTTTCTGTCTCCCCGGCAACCTCCACAAGTGTGACTTACTCAGGTAGGGATTCCTTACTGATGTTTGAAAGTGTAAGACCTCTCTCCTTCCCGGAACTGATTGATAACGTTAATCATTAACATTGTTCTGCAGCTTTCTCCATGTTTCTTTCAAGAGAGTTGCTTGAGGAATTTTGCCGGTATCACAAGCAGTCCATGGAGTAATGATTAAAAGTAGTATATTTATCTTGCAGACCACCCAAACCTCTCTCATGTCTGGCCCTATACGTGCCTTAGGCTATTGTTGGGGACTGAAAAGGCTTATAATGCCCGGCATTGACCAACCAAAATAGCAACGGATACCGCTCTTTTGTGGTGGACTTCACCGAAATCATTTTGCCCGACGAGTCTCACGTGAAATTCTGCTGTAACGTAATACATTACATAGAAGGGAAATGAAACTGGAACAGAAAATAACTCATAGTCATAGGAGATGATGTTACTCTAAATGTATAGAGAGTACATATTCCTTGACACTGGTATATATTACATGTACATGAATCTGAGTTGTGTTGAATCCAATATGAATTATGATTCAACAAGCTGTATACGCTTCTTATTTAAAGTACTGTTAAGAGGTTATGTTGAAATGTATACAAATGCCCTTATATAACACCAAACAAGGCACACAACAATGCAATTCATTAGCACTAAACACTTCTAGCCCTGAAGCACTATATTACAACAGATGAAATATTATGATTTGGTCTTATGTTAAATCTTTTTTTTTGTGTACGTGAGGCAGGTTTATCTCATGTTATGAATTAAGGCATGAAAGTTTCAGTGTCATAAAAGCAATTGCTGTGTTTTCTTTGCACAGTAGTATATATACTGTATGTATTGTCGAAAAGTGCTTTGAGTGAGAAGTTTCTCTACTTTGAACTATTTTCTGTTTATTTTTGTGTATATACCAGTTCAGCCTATATTTAGACTAGAGCATCACATTTTGTGTATCCCAACCAGGAAGTTGAGGTGTGTACCTGTTGGCTATCAGTGTCTATAATCTGTTAACTGTTACACAATATGTGTATGTATAGGAAGGATCAGCTGAAGTCTATTTATATAACAACAGTGGTTTGATAGATGTCTGATATGAACAATATTGTCTTGTCTATACTGGTGTTAGCAGGCTTACCTGACCACTGTCATTCAAGACTAATACCCACAGGACACGGTAATGTAAACTTTGTGTCTTTGACTCAGCCAAAGAAAAATAAACAGGGGGATGGGGACTCCAGGCCAAGATATTGTGTGATGGGCTTTGGTCACGATTCGTGTCTAAAGACAGTCACAGCAAACGTGCTTGCACTTCTTTGACCTGAAAGAGGTGTTATAGTTCATTGCAAATCTTAAAAAACGAAAAAATATACTACTACTTATTACTACATTGTATATAATCTTTGAATAAAGCAACAGTATCACTGAGAGTCAATGAAATAAGGGAGAACAGTAGTTTTTATGTTTGGTACATGTTGTGAGATAGTTTGATATAGTTGTGATATAGAATGTTATATTATGAAAAAATATCTTTGTGCTCTTTGATTTTTGAGTTTTTTAATCAATTATCAACCATTTCTCTTTTTGTAATCAGAGGATCCAGTTATTATGACGTCAGTTTAGTATTTTAGTTTCATTTTTCCTCCCAGAATTTATTTTGTCAAAACCATATTTTTGAAATTGGCTTTAACTTAGATTTAATATAAGACTTTTAACTTAGAGAACTTTCATGTATAGTGTCAGGTGTTGACATTTTCTTCAGGACAATTAAGTTTCTAATTCAGATGACTTGAGTTATGGAACTTGAAAACTGTTGAGCTATGGAACTTTTTTTATGCAGAGAAATTGGATGTAATTGGCTATATATATATCATACAAAGCTATTAGTATTACTATAACACTTCTGTTTAGTAACCTGGACTATAGATAAGATAAGAAATATCGCCAGTAAGTAACAATGAAGTTTTACTCAGCTATTACAAACTGTAAAGAAACATTTACAATACTACAATTGAACTAACATGTAGGTAGTCTTGATTTAGTGTTAGATAGCTTTCAGTATATGATATAAATCAAAATTAAATGGTATAGGTGTGACAAGTCATTAAGTGTGTAACCAGATACTCTGTGCCTTCAGAGCAGGTTTGTTATACAGAAGGGTGGCTTTTCTCATTAACCAATATATAATTAACAAATTATACTTTGAGATGAATTGTAAACATTTTATGTATACTCAAAATATTAAGTCTGCCTGTCCCTTTTTTGTTGTTGTTGCTATTTTCAGGAATGGAGTTAAGAGTTTGTTTCAAGTTGACATGTGATTATAAATGTTGAAAGACTACTTATGTCAAGAATGCGTCCTCTTGTCATATTACCCTAAGGGCTCGTACAATAACTCTAAACTCCACAGATGGCCAGATATCAGTAAAGGGGTTCTACAATGCTGGACGTCATGTGTGCAGGTGCATTATGTGTGTCAGATTGACATTAGGGCACCCAGATTTCTTATCCCAGATGTAGTCTACACCCACACCCTCAAAGGTACCTTTTTTCTGGACTTTTTGGAAGGAAAGAATTGTAGAATTTTGAAACTACCACTTGCATGTTTGTTTAGACCTTTATTTAGTCTGGAAATGTTATAATTAATGAAAGGTCATAATCATTTGAAGAAAACTACAATTTGTTCAGGTGAGAACTAATCATTCCAAATGGTTAGGTACATTGTGTATAGAACTGCTGATCGAAAATAAGTAGGTTGAAAGTACACATTGTAGTTCTGGAAAGCTGGTATTTTGTCACTTTGCAAAATTTTAAATAGTTTCTAAATGGAAAAGAACTCCAAATTGCAATATGAAAGGCAATAAAACTGCTAATACCATTAAAAGGTATTTCACAGTTAATCTGTGGGCTTTCTTGTCCCACTTTATAACATGTATCTCTAACTGGAATAGCTGTGTTTGCATCAGAATTTATCATGTATAGATGGTATGCATCGTAAATGACAGACAAGTTTCAGTACCTGACTGAAAATAGCATATCAGGAGGAGAAGTAGAAAACAGAGACCAGAAGTTGATGGTATACTACACCTTTAGCTCTTGTGATTGCCAGTTCTTGCCTGATTCTTTCCATTACTCCTTATTTATAAGGCTATTTATCCGACTATACATAGATGCATCTTCCATTTGTCCCAGTTACATACATTTTCACAGTGCTTGTTTCCAGACCTGCCCAGAATAAATCCCCCTGCCAACCTGGAAAAGGCTTGTTTACTCCTGTCATTTACAGGCTTGTTAATTGTCAGTTTTAATCCTACATGTGCCACAGCAATGTAGAGCAGGGGCCAGTGACGATCCCTGTCTCTTTTGGATGACATATCTCAGTCCAGAAATGTCAGCTTGGTCTGACAAGCGAAGCTTCACAACTGCACCCAGGATGGCGTTTAGCGCGGGGTCCTTGTGTGTAGTGGAGTGGTGTTGGTTGATTGTGATTTGCTGGCTTTGCTGGCTGTCTAGCCTCAGCCCTGTTCAGTTGAATTACGGAGTCCATCCATCTTCTCCCCCTCTAACAAGCCAGAAGGATCCGCAGAGCTCAGGCTGTTTTCTCCCAGTCCCTTTGATTTCTCTCCTCACTAAGGGTATCTGATTACATCCGAAATATGTCATCTATTAATTTAGCTGAAGTGCCTTATCAAGATTAGATAGGACAGAGCTTTATTGGTGGGCCTGGCTTGGCAGGCTAGCCGGCAGTTCCAGATGTGGGCAAAGTCTCCCCTGTATTTGATCCTCCCTCCCTCTCTTCTTGTTCTCCCCTCTCAAGGCTGTCTCTAGCAAACAACCAAATGTCTCTGGCTGCCGTTGGGCTTGTAATGGTATCTCTACAGCGTACTAAGTCTGTCAGGGCCCTAACAGAATCATTCTGATGGCCCAGCCATTGGTTATAGCGTAATAGCCAAGCAAATCTATCTGAAATCACCGGCACCGGAACATTTATTGACTGCCGGCCATGTACAACTTACAGAGACAGCTATCGACTCTTTACAAAATAATGAGAAAATATTGGCATTGCGGGTCTCCATGTGGAAAGAACCGGCATCCGCAAACACTTTTTTTCCATAGAAGTATGTTTGCACGTTTATTGCCGTCACTTTTCCCCGATATTTTTGTCGTTTCCATAACCCTGCGTTTCGATCTCCCGTTGGTAACAAGTTCGTCATGGCGGTAGGCTCAAAGGAAATCAAAATTTTTGGTCGGGCCTTAAATATTTAAGACCTCTAAAAGATTGCATGTCCTTGTTTTCTTCATGCCACCTTGCCTTTGTGATGTATGGATTTTCCACCAGTCCAACGTCGACCAATAGATAAGCGATGCAGGCCATCACGACATCGCTAAGCAGGGTGAACCGTCCTGCGTCTACCCTTGTAGGGAAAGCTTTTGAAAATCCAACCAACCACCACGTGGTGACCCCGCCGTGACCTGAAAACTTACCTCCTCACCCAGGTCAGCATCTTATCTGCCCCTATTGTCAAGTTGAATATCATGGGCAGGGGTGTTGGTTCAAGAGGGCAGTGTTCGGGCCAGGAGTTCCGCAAATAGTAACAAGTGGAGGAAATTGTCGGTCAGGAGGTTGTGTTTATGTTGTAGTGACCTTAGATGTATGAGAGCTGCCCCAAGGCTGAATATGTGTCAGAACAAGGGGGCTACGGGGTTCACTGCAGGTCACAGCCTCCTGGCTGACCCCTTTACCTGCATGGTTTGATACTGGCCAAACCTGGATGAGAGAAAACAGGGCAGACAGCGAACAGGCATCTCTGTTTTATCCATGGATAGGGGCAGAGTTTAACAGCAGGGTCCACATTTAGAGCAACAGAAAGGAAGGAGTAAGGAATTGTCAAAACAACACTTGTTTTCAGGCTTAGTGTTGAGGAAAGACTGGTGTTTCTCCTTGTCTTTTTGGTGGATCATGCTGGCACTTGAAGCCAATACATGTACAACAGTAGAAAGTAAGATGTTGCAGTTACTTGAGACAATTTTCAGTTTTTTCTCTTTTCTTAGTTTAGTAAGATATTTAGAGAACTCTTGTATTGATGTAAAAGATGTTTCTAATTGAAATGTTTACAATGAGTTTGATGGGTTGACCCGTACAGTTGTTTGTCCTTGACCCGTTGTAGTTTTTGATCTCTGGAGGAAAAGGTTGCCTACAAAGAGAAATGAAAACATTTACAAATGTTTCCCTCTTAAAGATTTTCCAGAGAATATTTATCAGAATGAAGTATTGTTGAGAAACATCTTCCCTTTGTATCTACCAAACAGATCCTCCACACAGATGACTGCCTATTATTTGGGAAACACTGTAAACCCCAAACACTCCCTTTCAAATGCAAGACACCCACTGTAAAGGCCTCCCCTTGTAAAGATGACAGAAGGTGTCAAAGATGGACTTCCCTGAATAGAGGGGGTGGGTTTACATTATCACTTAAAGCACTCAATAAAAGCCAATATCTAGAGGGTGGAGCACTATAAAGCAGTGGAAGAAAAGAGGTGTGAAGAAGCTCTATTTATCCCTCCTCCTCCATAGGGGGGCTCTTAGTATTGAGCATTGTCACTCCCCTATAACATGGCAATGGGGGTCAGGCTTTGTATGGTAAACAGTTAACCTTCTTATGACTGACATGTACCTCTTTAACCTTTAGAATGCTAAGGCTGAAGGAACAGAAGTTTTTGAAACCTTATATTTCGTTTCACTTGCTACTTTTTTTGTAGGAAAGAAATATAGTGATCTGGAGATTGAAATGATTTTGATGAAAATAAGAGAATTTGATAAGAAAAATGGTTTCTAAGCCAAAGCAAGGTAATATTGTGTATAACATTAAACGTCCAGTTGTCTTGAAATCAATTTTAGTATATTGATTATATAAATTCGCACATGTTTTGAACTGATAAGTATGAATGGATAAGTGTTGCTGTGTTTTTGTTTGATAAGAATTGTAGTGAGTCGTACGCGTGAGATACATGTAAGCAGGCAATCAAGAAAACTGAATTTTATCCATTTTCCTCATATGATAACATGAACAAAATGGAAGAAAGCAATATAATTGGGAGAATTTCAACATCTTGTTTAGTATTGTTTACCAAGATTTATAGAAACATGATGTCCTCGTCTTTACTCTATGATGAAAACTTGGTCATATGCATACATACAACTATTATAAAACTGTCTATTTATAAAGTTCACTTTGTTGACTGCATTATAAAACGCAAAGTGTTACTTCTCAAAGCTCGGTTTTGCAAAAAATAGACAAACAAATTAACAAACAAAAGACAATTGAGGGGACTGATAGAATCTCATCTTTATTCTATGTAGAAAAGTAACCATTTTAAAGACATGGTTGATTCTTAATCTTTGTGTCAATGAAAAATTATCTTAGAGAACACCAATATGCTATCACATTGGCGAGGCAATTCTTTTGTTACTATATTTAGATTACAAAATTAAACATACCATTTGTTAACTATTACTTCACTATTAGGTATACAAAACTCTCCAGCCTTGTCCCTTGTATGACACCTGTCCAAGATTGGGGCCTTGCCAGGTTGGGGACACCATGGACAGGGGAGAGCCCCTTGTGCATTCTAAGTGCATGCTGCAGGCATTTAGGTCTTTGTACCAAACCTACTTGAGCAGACTTGGATTAGCTGATCGATGTTGCAGATGAAAGTTGTATAAGCCATGAGCGATGATGAGACCATCGCACCCAACAAGGAACATACTTCCGAAATTCATCTCTATTGCATCTTGCATATCAATACAAAAGTATAGTATAAGTTGCCATATAAACATTATAAATTTTCATATTTGGTTATGCTTGAGGCAAACAAATCCAAAATGTTGATAATGCATGTACATTGGTGAAGGTAGACACCCTTCCAAAAAAGAAATGTAAATGATATTCATAGACAAATTCATCTTGAATTGATCAAGGGTATGATTTTATGCATAGACAACAGTTGAGTAGAGGAAGTAGAGGTGAACTTTAAGAATTTGTGTGAAAATTTTTGTCACAAAAATATGTTTGGAGATGGTGTTAGTGTTAGTTCATATGCTGAATAATACCAACATGTAGTTCAATTCTATTTGATGCTTTAACTACTAGAGTGAAAAATTCAGCCTATAAACAAATTAACAGAAATGCGATATAATTATGTGGAAGGGTCTTCGCCTGATTTGACGGAGTAGAAAATTTTAGGTCTGTGTCGGAGCTGATGTCCTGAGTATCGATTAAATTCTTGGCCAGCGATTGCTTTCTTATCCTATTATTAATGATTAACATGCCTTGATTTAGTCCCTGTCCCAGTAGAGCACTGGTTTTTCCAATAACGAGAGCATAGAATACTTCCTGAAATATCTCTGCAACTAGGGCTGGGTACCTAATACCTATAGCTGTGCCTGTAAGATTGTTTAGGTACAGGTGTAAACATCTTGTGTACATGTACCTGAACTAACTAAAGCACTGGTGGACACCACTTTTTAGACTTAAGATAGGTAAAAACCATCTTGAAGATGACAATTTCGATAATCTTTCAGTTGAGAATTGAGAAGATAATCAATTAGAGTCTTGAAATAGGATTTCAGTTTAAGTATTTATCATCTAGTTTCTTGAGTGTATTTTATTTGATTCTAGTTTTCTTGAGGATGAGTCAAAAATATAATTGCTTATAGATTTTTCTCTTGATATATGCATAAGAATGCAAACAAAGACATAACAGTAATGTGACAATGGTGGCAAATGGTGAAACACAAATATGGTATATAGAAACGACAAGTTAAAACCTGAAGTTTCTTTACCATATTGCCAAAAATACTAAAAACAGCATTCACTTATATGTAAGTGACAAGCTGGTTACATGTATCACTACACATATATTACATGTATGTTTACTGCATGTACATTTGTATTCACTTGTGTATTAAAGCACTTATAAGTTTGTATTTTCCTGTATGTAACACTTAAAACCTCCAGTTGTTAATAAACGGTTACATATAATGGACAGGATATAGTAATATTTACAAAGAAGTAGAAGTAGACTATTTTTAGCTATAATGAGAGTTATAATTCTAGTGACACTGAAGAAGAGTGATAGACGTCACTTGAATCGTCTGGAAGTGAATCTCTGTTTTTATCCAGTTGTAGAGATTAAATTATACAGTTTGAAAACTGTTAACCTGGATGTCTAACCCTCTTAAATATAATGAGAATTATATAATTTAAAGACTGTATCATCTATCAAATACCCAGAAGTAAAATTATTCGTAGATCAATATGAATAGGATAACCACTTGTATGTACTAATGGGTTTTCACATCTAAGTTGTGTTAAAAGATTGTTGTAGCCTGAACATTCAGTAAGCCACAGTATGCCTAACTCGATATGTAAACTGTAGGCAGACCTTGACCATCACTATAATAGGCTCTTGCTTACTTTGATAATAAACTTCACCAAAAGTATTTGTCCCCTGCTGGCCAGTTAAATTGCTTCCCTCCCCAAATCAGCTTCCTGCTAATCTCCCAGATTATCCAAATTTATCCATTATTACATTTTCAGCTTCCTTAATGGAAAACACATTTGGAAGTGTTACAGTAGAGTACCTTGCGTGCGAGATGCCGGCCCGTTCATGTAGGGATTTAGTCCACGGAATTTTACCTCTTGGTCTACATTTCAACACTGATTCGCAGCAGAGAGATTGAAATATTGAAATTTGTGGGGAATCACAGAGAATGAAGTTCCAAACTTCCTTCAGTATTGGAATGTCATTCGTATGCCTGTGAGATGTGTCTAGTCATTCTCAGATTTGTGGAAGTCATTAAATCTATTGTAATGACCCCTGAAAGTCTTGGATTGTATCATTTTTATGACCATGGAAAGCTATGGAATTCCTTTCTTGAGTTTATTGCAGATGCTAAACTCAAATTTCAACAAGAATTCTTATACAGCAAAAAAAGATTTAGTTAACTGTTCCATGCATTTCAGAGAATGAATTCTGAAAAGTCCAACTGTGCTATGAAGATATTGCTGGAAATGTTTTGTCTGCAGAGATAAGTAAGTATTTGAGGCTTTTGAATGGAAAGAATTGCGGCATGGCAACGTCAAAGAAAACACATCTTGTTTTAAGATATACAAAACTTTCAGCACTTATAATAAAAGAATCGATAAAACAACAGAATAGTGGGCATATGATATGCGTTGTAGTGTAATCTTCGAATGCTACTCATAATCTTCATCATCAACCTTTACTTCATCTTAATAGTTAGACAGAGATATATTATTGGTGAAAGTTGTGCTGTATATGTTTCATATGTTGGTCCATATCTAAGTGCAAGTATGTATATCTTGGTGTGATTTTGTACTGGAGAGTGTGAGTGCTGCCTCTCTGTCCATGAGTAAGATATATGGAATAGATTCCACCGTATCGGGGCGCGTATAAATGTAGCTACCAGCAATCGTGCATGCTGTCCCGCGAAAATGTTGCGATACCATCGCTCTGTTAAACGACAAACGGACTTGGCCCGGCCATATCAGAAACAGAAATCATTTGGGATTACTTTCAACACCCTGAGCCAGCCCAACTGCCAAAGTGACTGGCCTTATCAGATGCACAAATTTTTCATGAGGCATAATTTGCTCTCTTCCGATTCGCTGATAGTGTTTTAATCTTGTTTTTGAAGCACTCGGACAAATTTAGGTCACTATATTGGACAAGACTGATAAGCTAGGGGCTTGCCTAGGCATTGTTCAGGTGATGAAATCATAGAATCATTACACTTATATCTGTGTTACCAAAGGGACAGTAATGGCCCAATATTCTCTTTCCCCATTGTTTTTCCTCTATTGTGTGCTAAAATACATGCTGTATTTCAGATTGATGTCACACATCAGTTGATTGATGTATTGTTTATACATAACTATAGCATTTTTTTTTTTAAAGATTTAGTTTACAGTTACAGAGTATACTTAAGAAAGTATGTTCGCTTTGATTAGAAAATGATGTAAGAAATGTACTTTTAGTAAAAGTTGCAACAGTTTACTTTGCTAAATTCTCTAAACTGCTAGCAGCTGTGTATAGTGGGGGGTATATGTTAGTTTTTGGCCAAACAATCGGCACTTAAAAAACTGTCCTCCCACTTTCTCCAGCATGAATGCCTGCCCTTGCATCTGTGATGCGAACCTTTCCCGTCCGTCCAGCTCCCAGACTTGGACGGTGAGAAAAAGTGGCCACCATTTTTCACCCATTGAAAGACGGCATTCCTGCAGGCCATTGAGGCTGTGTTTTGGTTGATCACCGTCAATGTCTTTTCAAGGAATCGAGCGCGGAACCATTCATCCTGGTTTCCAGGGTGTCAATGTCCCTTTCATTTCCAATTGAAAAAAAATGATCCTCTTTAACTAGCTGTTTTGGGCAACAATCGTAAGAACAATGCCTTTATCCTTGGTGTGAATTCAAAAAGAATTCCCCTTGGTATTTTATTGTGCGGATGTGAGCTGTTATGCTTTATTGGCGGTGGCACGTCCGCCGTTAGCGAGCCACTTCTCCGTCTTTCTCGGCACCGTTTCCGCGTACTGGCAAAACGGGGGGAGGAGTGACCTTTTCTGGTTGGCTCTCTGGACAGTGATATACACAGTGCATCTGGGCTATGCTGATTTATGGAGGGAATACTCATAAATTGTTGCACGGAGGGATAAATGTGTGAATTACCGTGTTTGCCGGTGTAGCCAGCCCGCACTTAAGGACCAAGATGTCCACGCATGTGTGTCCCGCTTTGATACCGGGGTGTTTTATCTGACACTGTCACAAGGCTTACCCTAATCGCCAAGGGAGTGAAGTTTGTAGTAAGAAACATGAAAGTGTGGACGGAAGTGACAAGCAAGATATGCCCTTCTCCTTTCAAGTGACAGTTGACAAGGGTGCAGTAAGCCGGCATGGCATGCAACAAGCCCCGCACGCAGGCTCCCTCCCTCCCGGCTACCAACGATAAAAATTTGATGTTTCCGTATTTTAGTATTATCACAACCTCTTGCCTTGACAGGGAGATTTAAAAGGAGATGAATTACTGGTGTGTAGGGCATATCGCCGACTCTCCCCTCCATTTCCCTCCTTCCTGCAAGGCAAATGCATTGGCTCTTCCCCCATGATCCATACAATTCTTTATCTCCCGTCTCCTGCCTAGGCTTTTTTCCAGACGACCAGATTCTTTCAACAACCGCAATGAGGGCTATTGCCAGCTCTGCTCAGCTGGCTGGGGGGAGAGTGAGGGATCCCTCAACTTGTGCAGGCTGTTTACATACTGCTGACCCTTGACCCCGAGCCTACTGTATGGTGGGAGTAGAGTAGTGGCTAGTTGGACAGTCCCTCTCTCATCTTTACCATTGTAGTTAGCAAGGGCACCAACAGATGTCCTGATTTACTCCAGTTTTCCTGGCAGGGCACTGATCAGCTCTAGTGGGACACAAGCCATGGCTTCCATAGAACCTCCCTGTGGAGTCAGAGCTTTGTATACATGAGAGTCTCCGACATGTGTGAATGGGTGCAGTAGTATGGGGACTCCCGGTTTGGGTAAGTTGTGAAATTTACTAGGCGTTATATTTGATACGGCCGTCTGCGGTGTTCAGCCAATGGTGCCGAGCACTCGATGCGGCACGGTCGGTAATAGGCAGGGAGCAACATGTAGCCAGTTTTGCAGGCAACATGGCATTGCTTGCTCACAGTTGACCCCTCACCTCGGCCAGGCACAATGGGCACTGTTTGTGTAGTGTAGCAGAGTCTCGGGTCACGGCTATCTGTCTGGTCCACTCCCGTATGCGCTGGACGCTCCTCGGAAGCGCATCTTTCCTTGTTGTCTCCGCATTATGAATGATTTATACCCGGGCGATGAGAACGTTGATAAAACAGGACAGTGTCGGGGTCCACCGTGAATCGGCAATGTGAGCGGCGTCTCAATGCGTGCGATTTATTTCACGGCGAACCGCACACCGTGCCAAGCACGGGAAGAAATTTCCTAAGAAATGGCAATTTTATGGGTGCTTTCATATTGTCAGTCAACAGATAATCATCGGAGATTGGGGCAGTTCATTCTGTCGTTGCCGGGCCCGATGCTTCCTGGCAATAACCCGACATCCTCCCGATTGAAATTTGCCCCCTGTCCGTTGTTGCAGGGAACCGAAATATTGCCAAGGTACTAAATTACAACAGTGACATGTTAATACGAGTTATTTGTGCGTCGGCAGATTGTGTTTTGGTATTCATACAGACGGGGAACTCCCACAGTAGATATTTTCCAGCAGAGTTTCGGGCACCCTTGTGTCCAATATCCGCGTGAAGAACACTCGCTTGATGTGTTTTATCCCGGCCAGCATCCAATACAATCTCCATTATTCCCAAATATATCTCGGGTAATGTGTGCAGGCTTAGTTTTATATGCGTTCCTACTCAATTTTGATGAAGCTGCCATATTTTTGGCAAAGTGGTGAGAGAGAGTGATGGCAACCCTTCGGGCCGCACTTTTGTCCAAAATGCTACGCCTTCCCCTCCCAGCGACGTTGGCACTCTATCCGAGCGCCAATCGCCGTGATTGGAGTGCAGGGTTTTCTTCTTCTGCCACAATTTCCCCGGCTCCGGCGGAATTCCCCGCTGTGAAGATCTCGAGCCATTAAAGATAATCTGGGCCAAAATGTGCCGGCGTATTACTATGCATAATGTGCCGGCCGGCCCGTGATATAGCTTTATGATATAATGACACCTTTCAGCACAATCCTGATGGGAAGGTAAACACGCTTCCCATCGCATTTTCATCCGGTCTTTTTACCACCGCATCACTTACCTACAATTTTGGAAGGCAGGCCGCGACGTGTGCCAAAGATGTACGTAATCCCCCGCACCTTACCTTCATCCCCCGCTCATTATCAGAATTTTGGGGCTCTGTATTATTTTAACCCAGCCCTCCCCTCAGTTTGACATACATTTGTCATTATCCCCCCTATGAGGCACTTTTAGGTGCATGAGCTTGAAAGGGTTTTACTTCGCCACTCTACGGGGAATTGCGCTTGCACGTTTTCGGACGGTTTGACAGTGATAGACAGTGCCATTTCAATTCCCCAAATTCATTGGGTTGTACGGCACATTTATTCTGCCAAATGTCCAAACTTTAATGTGCTTTCTGTTTGTTGTTTGCTGTTGCGTATTGCCAACTAATCCGACTTTGCACCGTCTAAAGAACTGTTTGTTGAAATAACTCTTTGAGAAAGAGAAGGCAAAAGTTTCTCTGGCTCAGTGTACTGTATATGTACTGCATTGGAGTGGGTATTGTTTGGTAAACTGCCCCAGGCTAGCACCAGACAGAAAGAGAAGATTGGGTTACTTCCCCAGACATTCTTTGGGACAACAGTTGTATTGAATGACTTAATTGTAGACTGCCTGTCATGTTGGAGCTGGAGGGTTGTGTGGGCTTGGAACTCAGTACAGCCGACGGCTTACACAGGCGGGGTTGTTTAAATGTAAAGGGTGGCGGCCACAGCTGATGCGGCCAACCCGCCAATATAATGTCCAGTCCCGTCCACACTCTGGTTGCACTGTAATAAAATAGCCTTCATGCACGGCCAGTCAAGAATTAGACCGGGATCCTGCCTATGGGGCCATTCTGGTGGCTTAGCTTGGAACGTTATCCCGGCCCAAAATGTGCAAATTAATTTCTGCGGCTTGCAGGTTGGAGAGGGATTGTCGGAGTAAGATCTATGTTCAGATATCCGATCCTGTCAGCCAGACATGGTGCTGCTTTGTTCCGCAAAGCAAAAGTCATGTATGTGTCCAGATGGGTCATATCTGCTGTTGATATATGAGACATATGGAGGGTCCTGATACGTGCCAAATTGGAAGTTTTGTTCTTCCAGATCGTCTTGCATTTAAAGTCGTGAATCTTGTGAATCAGATGTACCGACATTTTCATGTGGAAAACTATGGCGATGCGATAACCCTTACAGTTACACAGTACAGTACAGGCTGTGCTAAGGGATAGCCTTGTGGGAGCCCAGTCTGGGCATTACAATTATTCTGTCCCCATTGCAAGGTAAGACCTTTATCAATATTATGTAGATATTAAATCTATAGCCAGCAAATGTTGGGGAGTGGGTCTGATTTCTCAGGAGGAGCCTCGGAGCGCGCTGCTCGGCAAATGATATTGCCGTCTCCTGTGGCCCACACGGTACGGTACGTGAACCTGGAAATTGCAGCCGAACGACAGTACACGATGTTTTGTGGCTGTATCGGAACGATGTACCATATCATCCATTTTCAGGAAGATTTAGTCCCGCAATGGAAATGCTCGTCCGAGCAAGGAAAGTGATGAAGCACGTGCAGATACAATTATTATGGAGCCCTGTGCGGACAGGGCTCCATCCGTCCCCGGCTACACGTACATGCGGACTCCCTCTATTATCAGACACCGTGCAAACCTGAGCCCCAGAACCTGCCAATGGGACTTTCTTTGCCAGGCAGAAAAAATATCCAATTGCTCAGCCCACCCGATCCCAGATAGACTTATCGGCCGGCGAGCCGCTGCCTTCTGCAGGGATCCCACAATGGTAAAAGATTGCTGCTGTCCAGCTCGATAAGGCCCATTAAAAGGCCTGGGCCCATCCCTGAATGAGGCACCAAAATATCATTAGTGTATGTATTGGACTGTATAGAATATCCCCCGTGGTCGTGAGTTATCTTAACAGTGCGCTGAATTCGGGGAAGCCTTCTGTGGCGTGTGGATGTGGGAATTGCGGAGAAAACGTTCCATCGCTAGTAGTTATGTCCATTAGAGGGACATGCTAGGGACATTATAGCCGCATCGCCCTGATCAGCGATAGTATTCATACCATAGGAGGAATAGTAATTGAAACGTAACGCAGGAGGAATTGTAAGGATGGAATGAGGTGGCGGGTCTGAATGGACGGTTTAAAGGGAGGTGCAGATGTAAAGGCAGGTAGCTCTAAGTAATGCTCGCACCGCGATATTGGGAGAATAATGTTGTTACCGAAAAGCGGTAGAAAGGAGGGGGGGACGTCTCCAGAGTGTGGTGCGCGTATGCTCCGCACGTCAACATGATGGAACTGCTGTTGCTTGTAATTCTGTCACAGCCGCCTGGCCTTCGGACAATGTTCCAGAAAAGGTGCCTACATGAGCTGGGGCTCGACAGCCAGGGAATACATTCCCATCATAGACCTCTGTGTCGTGAAAAACAAATTTGTACCGCCAGGCTGAATTGTGACTGCTTTTATGGTGCACCTGCAGTAAAGAATTGTTGGGTAAAAAGTGAGAACTACATGTAGTCCCATCATCAGGCTGTATATAATATAATGTACATTAAGGTTTTATTTTCAAGGCTGATATTCATTACAAAAGACCCTGTCAAAAGAGTAATTCATCTAAATTTGTTGCAGTCAAATTTAATAAGGTACATATATCTTGTGTGAATGTTTCTATATCAAGAAGACTTTAATATGTTATATAGGGATATCATATTAATTGACATATATACACTGTATAATTGTATTTGATAATAACAAATCTTCCAGACCTGAACTATCATGTTGTTCAAATGTTTGCCTTGACTTAGAGTTTAACTTATGATATTATGATATGTTTATTTTAGTGGTGTAAATCCAGTTCAAAAGGTTTTGGATTAGTTAATCTTGTAATTTCTGCCATTCCATGTACATGTGTGAGTTTAGAGTACTGAGATTCTTCCTTCACACTATAATATAGTATATCCCTGCCATGTTTTGCATTCCCAGAAGTTTTGACATGCCTATACTGCATGTCTTCTGATTGAGTTTATTGTGTGGCATGTATGCATCAAGTGACTGAAGCCTGTTGGCATGGTGCAGGTGGATTGGATTTCGGCTGTTTTCTTCCCGTCCAAAGCTGGCACGTGCACCGTACGTGCTTCCCCAATGTTTACACCCAGTCGACAGCCCAGCCACCGGTGTATCAGACTCCCCCGGTGAAAAGATACCATTGCCACTTACGCTCTCCATTATTTGTGGATCAATACCGCCAGTTTCCCCCCTGCATTTTCTGCATGTTTTTGCAAATTTTCATGTCCGTGAAATATAGCACATGCCTGGCTGTCACTGATAAAAACTGCCTTCCGCCTTTATGTGCCTATTACCGTCACAATAAATGTGTGCGAAACATTCTCATCTCCGAGGAGTGTATCGGAAAATCGTTCCCCGATAAACAAGTTTGCCCAGCGAGTTGTAATGTAACCGTCCCAACATAAGTTAATTAACTAATTCCGTAATCAAATGATCTAAATGACTAGGAAGCTATTAAAGGCATCCTTTATTGATTACTTTTCTCTATCCTCGGCGACAGGGCGACTTCAAATTGCCTGGCAGGGAAAACCGGTTACCTTCACAAGTTTGCAGCAAGCTGGCCGGAAAACTGACGCCAATCATGATGTTGTCAGGTACAAAGGCATTACACTGTATCGTTCGATTGGCCATTTAAGAACCGTCAATGGTGCCGGGGTTGGCGCATGGGGGGAGAAAAACTCTTCCTATCTAAATAGGAAGAGACGATTGCTTAGGATTGCCTGCTTGGAGTCAGGGCCGCCTGGCCGCGCCGAGGGAAGGGATAGTTGTTGACCACATCTTATCTTCAGCATGCGTCCTTCCTTATGTTTTCGGTTATGAGATCAAGATGTGGCCCCCCCCGGATTGTGATATTTCTTGTGGAAAGTTGGTGTGGTTGATGAATGGGTAGCTAAATGGCTTCTGAAACCATGTATGAAATGGACAGCATTGTTGGGTCTAATTTACCTGCGGGGACGGAGCTAGATAAATGAGAAAGAAATGTGCGACAACTGCCCGGCCGCCCGGCTCTCTCTTGTGGCATCGATACCTTAATACATATTTCATGCGGAGATGCAAGCGGCCTCTCCCAAACCCCTGATATGGTATTAAGGCTGTATTAAGGTTTTAAAGTGGAAGTCCTTCAAAGAGCAATTAACCGGGCGCTGTTGGTTTTTCGGTTATCAGATGGAAGTTTTGTTAAATAAACCATTGGGACAGATTATAAACACTAGGATATACTGGCAATACCAAAAGCCTCGCTTCACAACTTGCCGTCTGGCTTTTGTATATGGTGTTGAGATGCTTTCAAACACAGAGGGGTGTATATTTGAGCTATTTATACCTCAAGGTTAGTGTATAATTCTGCATAATTTGGTGGGAGTCCGGAGAAGAGGCTACAGTAATGGCTTTTGGGCGGCAGGATTTATGACGTGGTCTTTAGTTTGACTGTGGGCCACTGGTTACTGTGTGGAGAGTGATGCGGGTGCAGCAAGTTTCCCGCAACTTGGCGAATATTTCATCCTTTAGGCTGCCTCATGTATTACAGATAGCGGTATATCACACCGCGGTCCGAGTCGGCCACGACCGCCGTAGACAGAAAAATGTCTGCGAGCGCAAGATGTGGGAATGCATTGTAAAAATCTGCGGTTAAAGTAATTGTGAATAACTTCTAACCTTCCAAGTTTTTCATCCTTTGTAAGCATGTAACAGAATCTCACTTTCAATACTTTCTTTCTGTTCATAACGTGTATGTACTGTGCCTCAAAAGACTGATATGATATCATAAACCATCAAACGTGTACTGCACACAGTTGATATAAAATGGTTTTACGATTATACACTTGCCCTTACATCAGTGACTGCGGTATTCTATGAGTGTATACAAGATTTCGGTCATACATGTTTAGTGTGCATTTGATCTGAGAAGTGCAAGCGGATCAAAGTGTTATTTTCCCCAGTGTAGAGGAGACAGGTATCCTGCGGTTCCTCTGTGGCCTGACTCTGTCCCAGACCCTGCTTTGATCACGCTTGCTTGGTTCCTGCACAATCAGCCATGATGAGGTAGACTGGTGTTCAAAAGCCTCTTTATTTTCCTCAATGTATCCGTGCCAAAGAACGCGCCGTGCCTTGCTCGTGAACAGTGCCAGTAGAACAGGTGTTTGGACGCCACTGGTAGCGGACGTGAAGCGTTACCCAGAAAATCAGGTACACAAACAAGTTTCTTACCTCATGTGTGTATGGTTGAGCCAGTGCCAAGTAAAGGTTATTGGTAGCATAGGCCCCACAGGGTGAAGTTACTTATTTCTTGGACAACTGAACTGTCCAACATAACACCATACTTCACAGTATAGTACTACAGTACAGTAAAAAAAGTCCATGTCAATAGCAAAATAAGTGGTTGCTGTACATATTAAGTATTTCTTCAGTTATGATAGAAATTTTTGATATGTTGAAACATGGAAAGGGATTGTCTATTATCTTTTAGGGCCTTGGAAAATGGACAGTGTTTCTCAGAATAGTCAGATAGTACAGTAAAGTAAGACCCTGTTGAATCCTAGCTTTTGAGTTCCAGGAAAAAAGTGGTTGTTCTACATAAGTATAGGCATTCTTTTATTTCTGCATGGCTGAAACATGTAAGGAGCTAAAATTTTCTTGGGGGCATGTTGGTTATAGAACTAAGAAGCTGGCTTGTGAAAAACCCAGGAAACAGTCAGGCATCCAGACCTGTAGTATGGACTTTTGGTCCAGACGATTTTGAAAGGTGCAATCTGTCTGGGTGTCTCTGACAACAAAAGAGATTGACAGCTGTCAGACCTATCAGTTGTGTCAAGGTCACCGGCTAGTATAGCCCGCTAATGTCCTCCACATGTGGGAGGGGGCACTCGGAGTGATAAATTGGGTTGCCATGGCAACAGGTCACATGAGAGCCCTCTACAGACACAGGAAAGAAGTGAAAGCAGAGTTTACCTGATTTTGCGCATTTGTTTTTACCACATAAACTGTGTTACATTGCAATGGCAGCAATTCACATTCAAAAGTAAGGTAAGGCTAAAAACTTGAAAGAGTTACGAGTAAGCTGGGATAGCAGAGTGATTTTTTTGTTAGAAGGTGTAAAACTTGTAGGAAGCAGTCTATAATGTAGACATCATGAGTATTTGAAAGGTTTGGCAGGGGCAGTTGCCCGTGCCTCGAATTCCTCTCTGGCAATAGTGTTTTGCAGGAAGTATTTAGAAAAACAGCCAAGGCAGGTTTGTGTTATGTAAATTATTCCATTCACATGGACCCCAGTGGCAGGGTGCAGGCCAATGTCTGCCAGGGGGCAGAAGCAAATCAATTATTTCCTTGTCGAATTGTTGTAGCGGTGTGGGGGGGTGCATTACCGAACCATCCTCTCTTATGGTTACTCTACCATCTTTCAAAATACTTAACTGGAAATTCCTTTACCTTCGCATTTTTTTGTGGAAGGAGGGAAAAGGAGGTTTTCGTGGAATTTTGAACTCCTGTGTCAAACAATTCTGTAGTTAGAGGTGGTAGGAAAGGTCTGTGCAATGTCTTGAATTTAAAAGGAATAAAAACAAACGTCTGAAAAAGTTCTAAGATTTACAGCATTCAAAAACCCAGCATATTCGTCAATGACTCAATTTCACCGTCATGTTCACAAAAATAGCTTCCTTCAAGAATTTCACTTTTTTAATCCTATCTCAGTTAATTGATTATAAGACCATAGGGTCAAAACATCCACTCAACTGTATGTATGTTACACTATTAACTCTAACCGGTTACTGTTTTGCATTGGCCGACTTGGGAAGGTTGCCAAGATAACTGCAGGAATCTGATAGTCCCTCCAAAATGTTTTGCAGGGATTGAAAGGGGCTTATAGGTGTTACTGTCTGCTGAAACCCACCTATTGTAATACTGTAGGCATCATCAGAGGAACATTATACTTTCTGCCTCATGAAAATGTGTCCTACATGTCGTGAATTTACAACATGGGCATGATGAAGTTTATACTCTG
Organism: Branchiostoma floridae; assembly: GCF_000003815.2. Lineage (NCBI taxonomy): Eukaryota > Metazoa > Chordata > Leptocardii > Amphioxiformes > Branchiostomatidae > Branchiostoma > Branchiostoma floridae. The sequence continues at coordinate 23,881,400 of NC_049982.1, forward strand.
ATGATATACTAGAAATGTTGACTCTTAAACCTGGATACTTGTGTCTTTTGTTTGCCATGTGTATGTGTAACAAGTGTGTGAATGAATGTGTAATTAACTGAAGTCGTTCATGTTACCAAGTGCTGAGGACAAAATCAACAAAGTCCACAAGACATGAGCGGCCTCACCTGGTCTTCTCTTATTGGTCGAGCACATGAAGGCAGTTGGTTTTTAAGAAGTCTATTGTACGCATACAGAAGTTTCAGCTTTGTGTCAATGTTTTATTTAGTTTGTCTATAGATGCTCCTTTCTTTAAGGGAATAAATTGGTGTATATGGGAACAAAAAGGCAAGCAGAGATGGCAGACTTCACCCCCTTTGCCTATACTGCTTTGTGATCCTTCAAGTCCCATAGAAAAATAGTTGCACAGATTGAGAATGTATGGCAATGCTGTATTGTGTGTATTTGGAATTGCAGAAATGCGCATACACAGACAGACCAACATCAATACTTACCCTAGGGGAAAGTATAATGGGTAAAAGATTTAAAACTTAAAATTCTTGGACCTCAAGGTCTCTTTTGGGGAAACTAGCTCTGCATATCTGTTGTTAGCCCAGGAGCGAAGATTGTATGTTTTCTTGGTGTAAGGTAGACTTGTACATATATAAACACCTTTGGCACATGTTTGAAATAATGTCAGTACAACTGTTACACTACATGTTTGAAACATGTATAATTGTCAGTATAGGCATGTCTGACTTTATTGTAATTGTCTATCATCATATAACAATCTCTACCAATGGTGCAGGCAAACTCAATATAGAAATAAAGTTTTATCAACATGAATTAGCTGTTACTGTAAACCTATATTTCCTGTTGTGACCATAACGTGTTTGTTGTATTTGTCGCTAAAACCACTTGTGAAGATTCAAAAGATAAGGCAAATAATGTAATTCCCTCATTGAAATGAAACTTACATTTTTTATCAGTGCTACATTCATTTCAGTATTGTCTTTTGGACATTTCATATATACGACTTTAAAAAAATCCTATTTAGCAAAGGTAGTTCTCTTCTAACTTCTATCTAAGTGAAAGCTCAGCCATAATTGCTTGACCCAATCCTTTAGCACTAGATCCTGGTACATGTCATGTCAGAATCACACATTCAGATAAAAGTTGTTTCCTCTTGTCAGTTATTGTTCTAAGAGTGGAGGAAACTGCTATCAGCAGGGCTTGATTAGAACAGTTACCTTATCTCACTGTGCAGTTTCCTACCTGTCAGTGTGGAGGTGTTGTATGTGTTGTCATGTGTCTGACCCTTGTTGGCAGCCCAGGATACAGGGGAAATTTGTCCCTGTCAAACTTGTTGAAGTTACCTCCATGAAAATAGAGGTATTGTTTGGGTTTGTTTGTATGTATGTGTTCTTGCACTTTGCAGCATTAACTTAAGAGCCTCTGGATGGACTGTGATGATGTTTGGTATGTGGGTAGGTCTTGTGTACACGAAGGTCAATGGCAACTTTTGGCCCTCTGGCTGCTGACCTTGTTATTGCAGCAGGTTGTCCTTTTTGGTATCCTTTGTCATAGACGGTCTTTGGTCTTGTTCTACCAGCTTTTACTAAAAACTGCAGGACTTATAGAAAGTGAGGTTTGTATCATATCTGGTGTCTATTCATTCAAAAATTAAGATGAATTCCAATCCATTTAAAATTAAATCCTGAAACAAGGGAGTTAGAGATGGCAGACTTCACCCCCTTATCCATACTGCTTTGTGGGTTTAGAAAAAGAGTTTCGGATACTATGAACCTACCAAAAGTACCATTCAAATATTGTTACAGGATTAGAAAAGTTATTCTTGTGAAGGTACTTATCTATTAGTAATCATAACTGCATCTGATCATGATTCTCTCCACATGGCAAATGTATGTATCTTTCTATATGATCTTTATTTGGTTGTCAGCTGAAACCTTGACAAGGCAGCTCCATGAGAGTCCCCAGGGTAGCTTTGATGTGAATGTGAATGTTCAAGTTGATCGGTCTTGATGCCCGGCCCTTAGTGATGGTTTCAATGCCAGATTGCTATAATTGGCGGTTATGCAGGAAGTCAGAGATTTATACACATTATATACAGGAAAATAGCCACATCCAAACAAGGGGCTATAGGACCAGTCTATTTAATGGTGTTGTAGTTCAGTTCATGTTTTTAGAAATCAGAACATTTCACTGATATGCCCTTAAGTCCCCCCCCCAAAAAAAACAACTGTTTTAAGTGTTGAAAAATCTTCATGCTGTTGAGTTCTAGAGATGAAATAGAAGTGTAAAAAATTTGATATTTTAAATATATAATGTATATAATTCATGTGAATGACTTACAGTAAGTGCACTGCCTAGAAGTTTTGAAACGGCAGATTTCTTTAGCAACTCTACTCTTTTCACTCTTACTAGAAAGTCTGTCTGAGTCCTTCCATCTATATCTATTTCTTATGACTTTTATTACATTTATGAAAGTCTTTTCAAAAGGTCCTCATTACATTGACCACAATGGAGGAACATATTTTCATCACTTTGAAGAACTCATTCATCGTTCAATTCATACGTCTTGGACATGGCTTTGAAACGTGACAGATATGTCTCAAGGTATCACATTAAGATATGGAAGTAGCACGCATACGGGGGAAAGAAAAAATTATACAGCCAAATATACAGCTTCTAATGGCAGCTTGAAGTCCACATCAAAGCCTGGGTGCTGGCCAAAGTCCCGAACTCCCTGCAAATCTCTGTTGCGAAGGCAAAGTTGTGGGCAGTATGCAGGATCATGTAGCTGGGAGCACTTGCAAGGGCCTAACAAGCTCCCTTGGGCTGCCCCCATGTCAGACACAATAAGTGCAAGGGGCCCACTTGTCAGAGCACAAGAAAGTCTATGATTCAGTAATACGTACTTAAAGCACGCAAGGGGTTATACTACAGAATGGAAAGGCAAATATTAAGTGCCTGCCGTCACCGGTTCCTTTAAGAGAATTATGTAGTGGGAGAAAGTGCCGCAATAAAGTTATGAAGTTATCTGTAGTGTGATCCCCGCAACTTTGCTGAAGACGGTTACTGTAAGTTAGTAAGGGTGTTGATACAGTTCACAATGAAAGTAAGTTGTCAACGTTCTACTGGGCTTGCTAATTGGTGCATGGTTCCCAAAATGAGTCCACAGATTGAGTCCATCCTTGAATTTGAAAATAATGAGTTTGGATGTCCTTGCTTTTGAGACTGTTATTAATGAGGCAAGTGGGAAACTAGAAGTTCTACTTGTTTGAGAAAAAAAAAATCTTTGGTTGTAGATTTTTCAAGTTGTTCTGCTGCTTCTTTTTTCTGTAGTAATCTTCAACAAATGTAGATCTATTTACCATATGTTAGAGGGTAAGGCAATGCCAATGCTAATTTCTTGTTGAGAATTTTTTTTTTTTCGTCTTGACGAATGTATGAAGGCAGGATGGGTGAAATAGTGATAGAAAGGCAGCCATGTCTTTGATCATTTGTGAAGGCAAACAGTCTTTCTTCAACGCAAGAACTGTAGTGTCATTTATCAAAAATGCTACTGAAAAAATAGGACATGAAGATAGTGATATCATCTCTGATTTGAGACATCTCCTAAAAAAAGAGGTAAGAAAGAAACAATTGAAAATCCATTGAATTGATGAAATTGGTCTAACTAGAAGAGAGTAGCAGTGGTTGTGAGTTTTTGTCAGTAGTAATCATATGGTCGTTAATAGGAAATAGCATCCAATCATCTACTTAACTATTTATTTTTCCATTTGAGTTGACTGCATTTGTGAATGAGGCAATGAAAACAAGCGATTGTGCTTTTTTTTGCCCCCTCCCCTTTAATGTATACAGTTTTGATAACTAAGCCCCTCCCATGAAAACTTTGTTGCGCCTTTGACCCCAGTTGTATTTATGACTTGACAACACGGCACTCTATCCATCACAACTTCTCATCGGACCGACCCAAACGGGAGGGGTGGGGTCTCCCGTAACCGTGACAACCACCTCTCCCTCTCCGCCATACAGGAGGAACCCATCCCACCTAATCACAGTTGTCACCAACATACAGCCTAAATGATGTACTGCCAGCCAGCTCAGTTATTGAGTTTGCGGAAATGCCAAGACGGCAATGAATCACTTCCCGGTACCTTTTTCTCATTACTTGGTTTAGTGTAGCAAGGAAATCCGCCAGCACTCTAATTGGCAGCGGGTAATTATGTCGCTTCCACCAATCAGACCACACCTATTCATCATTATAGATGTATATGAAGGTTAAATAGTCCTGGGATGGCCATGAATCACCTTGGCTTTCATTAGGTTATTATCTGGTTTGTGCTAGGATAAGGCTAATAGAGACTAGCTGCAGCTGATGGTTCACTTGTGTCCCCGCTCACAAAAGCCAGATCCCAACCCTAATGGGAATCTTACAAGTGTCAGCAGCTCGGTTTATAAATTTCCACCTTGATTGCTCCTTGCTGGAAGTTGCCAGAAAGTGGAAATACCTCGTTAAGTGCCCATTAGGAGGGTGTCGGTCTTTCAGCGGTAAAAGTGTTGTCTGGTATCACCCCGCTGGCTTCTGGAAGACACCTGTGTGTTGGTAAGAGACTCGGGAACAACTTTGGTCTTGAACTTTTGTTTGTTTTCGCACCTTGTGGAATCAAGTGATCAGAAAACTTGTTGGTTGGCAACCAATCGATAAACTGTATTTGATTTCCCCACCTCAAAAATAATTTCATACAAAATTCAAAATCATCCATCAAAATCTGATGATTTGGGCAATCTATTGCCAATTTCACATATTCCATTCTTTGTTCAATTCTTCCATAGTTTCAAAACTTTTCTTGTATTCAAAGTTCTTTGTATTGGATTTCATAAATACATTACTGCATTGTAATGCATTAGTTCAAAATGGACAGCTGCAAAATCGACACTTGACTTTTATTTTAAAGTTTAAGTGAGAATGTTCTGGATTTTCTTGACACACTCATTGGTAAGTCTACTTTTGCGTTTGAAAGAGGACCAAATACAAACAGTTAAAGAAAAATTATTTTAAGGTGTGCTATAAGATAGAGATGTATTTTTACAAGGAAATTACAATTGCAAATTTAAACCACAAAGTAGCAGCTTCATACACCTTATGTTTAGATAATTTAAAAGAAAATACATAGTGGATTGGTTAGAGACAAACAGTAGACATTTACAATTCGGGCAGTTTTCAACAGATTTAACAGTGCTTCGTTATAGGTGGATATACAGCTGTTACCTTTCATGTCACAGTTTGTACTTTGGGTTTAAACCTGAATCTGTTAGGTCTGGTGGCTGGGAAGTTGTTGTTAGCTAAGTGCTACTGCTTCTGAATATGTCTTACTTGTCCACTATTGTGCCATTATATGTTTTCTTTTTGTCTGTGAAAGGATTACATGTACATTTGTAGCTCTGAAATCTGTGGATGAATCCTTATATATAAGATACTCTGTAGATTGGTAAGAGTGCAGAAAATAAGGGTCAAGTTGGATAATGGGGCTCCTAGCAGCTTTCTACATTGTACAGTAGTGCAGCATAACTTCCGGCTTTGATATCTTATAACTGTTCAAAAAGGATACTGCAAAGCATGCCAGGAAGTAGGAAAGGAAGTTGTTTATAATCATATACAACTGTTGTTTAAGATACTTAGATAGAGATGAACTTGTTCCTTGCATTTAACCTAAGTTGGGAGCACCTCAGTTTTTTTTTTTCTCTAGAGGTTTAGCAAGAAGGAAGCGAGGTACATTTTTTAAATACACAAATACACATGTCACCAAGGCAAAATGCCTGCCACAATAAAACTGTTGCTATACTTTTTTCATAAAAATGTGCTTTATTTTATTAGATTATGAAAGATGCACTCATCAAGATCAGTAGCAAATGCTCAATTATGATTGTTAATTGTTATCTAATCTACACTAAAGCATTAAAAGTTGCATTAGATGCTGTATTTTTACCAACTTTATAAGCTAAATCCAGTGTAGCAAACCTGAAAACAACTGAGTGGGGGACTAGCAAATGTGAGATTGTTAAATTTATTGGTATGTTTGAAGTCCCTAGCTGGCTGCACAGTAATCTGAACTGTTAGAAAATTGTAGCCGTTATAATAGAACTCTGGAAAATATTATTTTTGCAATGACTGAATGAGTAGAAAAGGATAGATCTCTCCTCCCATTCCAAAATAGATAAGAGGGATAGATATGTTCATCAGAATCTGATGCTATTGAAAATATTTAATTCTTGGTTGGGTAGTTGTGATTTCCAGACTCCAAGGAAAAACATTTTATTACTAGTGAGAGACGAAGATTGCCTTCTTTTGCAATGGAAAATTTTCAGAAAAATGAAAACTATCAGCTAGAATTCTTCCAAGACACTGGGAAAAAACAGGTAAACTTTTTGTTTTGAAGACAAAACCATTTTTGCAGTGCTCAGCCTTTCTCCTTATTTTCATCATCTGCGGATAATTAAGTTACAAGTTCAGATTTATAACTCCTGCAGTTATTGGACAGGAAGAGATTATATCGGGATGTATAATTGTGCATCAATTACCTCAAATAAAGTTATAACCTAGTCCACTCTACGTCAGGGCACCAGTCTACAGACGAAAGTGATAATAATTTGTCAAACTCCACCGTAGGATAGAATGATGGTTTTTCATTACAGCCTTTTCATTACATTCCGGCTTTACAGTGGTAAAAAATTTGTATTAGTCTGTCAATATAAAGAGGGCCTTGGCAGCTCCCACAATATTTCACCGTCACTTATAATCAGCGCTACAGTCTGTGTATAGTGAGGAAAATTAACAGCACGACTGCAGCAAATTCAGTTTGCTTGTCTGGCAGATGATTAATGAAATATGTATTTCAAATTGTCTCCCGTAGAAGTAAGTCTGCGCCGCCCTAATAAAAAGACATTAATGCGATTGAATCCATAGGTATATTGCTCCTGCAGTCGCCTGAAGCGACAGTGTTACTGATCGCTCTGTTAGGGTGACACTTCGCCCAGCCCTATGAATGAATTTTCACAGCAGTATTTATTCAGCAACTAGGATATCCCGTCCAATTCCTGTAATTCCGTCCATTTGTCTTCTGTCAAGGAGCTCGGCGGAATTGTGCGTTCGCGGCGGCGACGGAATAATCACCTTCTTCCGTCGGAAGAGAGAGTACATATCCCTTCCCTCTGGGGGAGACGACACAATATTTGCCGAAGGCAGAAATTAATGGAAATGCAATTGCAGTGCCAGATTTGTGGCGCTTGATTCCTCTTGTTTGGGGAAATGATATTGTGCGAGCTAACAGCATGAATCTATAGAACACACAATCACGCAATTAATTTACGGCATTATGCTGAGACAATACCGAGGGTGAAGAATGGTGCAGCGCTTTGTCAGTGCCTGTTATAATCGTGATGGTTTGTGGCATGGAAACATATGTCATCTTTTTCCAAGTGCCTTCTCTTTGATTAATGAGTAATCCAATTACTGTAGATATGGGATGTTCCGAAGCCTAGTCAATGCCTGAAGAGTACAGCAAACAGTCCCTGAGATATGGCTCTTGCTAGAGCTGGGATTTACTATGATAGGCAGATAATATCCCTTATAGATTTAAAAAAAAATTATACTTGCTTCCAAGTATAACTTTTATTTGTACCCTTTCATAAATGCAAAGGAGGTTGTGTTTTTACCAGTGCTCTTTTCAAAGAAGAAAGAGGTACATGTAAAGGTATACACATTATTAAATTCATGATTGTTTTTGCCTCTTGTGTGATTCACTGTACTGAACAAGGTATGTATGGATTATTACTTAATGATCGTAACTTTTTTCCTATGCAAAAATCATCTCTAGCACAACTTTAGGAGTTTTCCAGGTTTTATCATCAATACATGTCACTACATCAAAAAGTTCTGAGCCCCCTATGAGTTTCTCATTGAACTGCAGGTGTATCTTTCATTTTGTATATGTAGGTTAACTATGTATCTAAAATGAACAAAAACCATCTGGAATATAATATGATACCATTATTTTTTTTTTATTCATAGAGTTTGAGCCCCCTATCAGTTGCCCATTAACTGCAGGTATCTGTATCTATGTGTACATTTATATGTTAATTGTATGGTGTCCAAATGTTGAACAAAACAGATGTGATATTGGTATATAAATTTTGTTCCCCCGGGTTTTGTTGCAGTGTATAGCTACCGTTTTGAGACCATAAGAAGTGTTGGTGCATATTGATTGGTATAAGACCGTATTTGTCTCACATGAATCGGTGATCAGAAATCCTGATAGATTTATGGTATGCTCCATCAATAGCACAATAGATCAGTGATTTATTGAATGGGAATTAGAGCTTGCAAAAGAATTCACTGAGATAAATTGCGCAATCAACTTGGCTGTCATACACAGGTAAGCTATCACTGCCAAGCAATCAGTATTGTCAAATTGTCTGTTGTACTTTCTGTGTACTATCAAAGCAATGCACTTGGAAATGTGTGGTTAAACAGGTGTATTGAAGTGGCGTCTCAAAGGGGGAAATTATCAATGAACATATTGAGGATGAATGAGTCTTCCCTTTTATAAGTGGCTATCACAGCTTCCTGGTGGAAAGTATATTCTTCTAGTAGTGTAAAAGATGTCTTTCCAAAGCAACCAAGAAAAGGGGATCTGCTGAAAAGAACTTTGCAACAGAACTGAGTCAGCTTACATTTACAGATGTGGTGTATAGTATGGAAGTTGCTTAGCCATAGCCAATGCTTAGTATTGGCTGACGGAGGTTGGTGATTGGATAGACCTCATAATGTTTTTTAGGACTATGATTTTTAAAAAAAGCACACTGGATGTAAAAAAAAAGGGGGCGAAATGGTATGCTAATTTTCTGATCTATGTATTACAGTATCACCAGTCCTGTAGTCCCAGAATGTAGACCTTGATTGACCATTTTGATTGTTATAGGTGTACACCATTTTTTTTGGTCTCAAATAGCACAAAAGTATGACCTGTACATCCCACGTTTTTTTAGATATATGAATATATATATGAACTTTAAATCCAGACTATCATAAAAATTCATATGACCCTTTTATTGTTTTATTGAGAGTAACCTGGAGCTAAGGCTATCTTTGTTCTTCTACCTATATCTTTACATGGTCTTGACTACAAAATGTATCTTCTGTCATAATTCACGATGTGTCCTTTAGCATGTTGAAGGGTAATAACACTTTCCCCCCACAAATCTGGCCACCTCCATATTTGTCCAACCAGTTCCAAGGTGGATAGGGTTGTCATTTTTCCAGGAATTGAGGGAGTCATTCCGCCAAATTCCAATGGAATATTGGCTGGAATTGCTAGCTGGTAACCATTTGTGGGTTTGGGCATGCCGGTAGAATTGGTTTTTTAAAAGATTCAGATACCGTTATGTTCCACATGTCACATCTTGTTTTATCATTGTTTTTTCTTTCTTTGTTTTTTTTTTTTTCTCCCGAATAGTTGCTTAGCTCTATATCACTGATATACCATAAATGCAGAAATGTTTGTGGTGGTTTTATGTTCGCAGTTTTCGCGGTGACCAATTCTCTGCGAACGTAAAACCACCGCGAAATTTTTTCCATTGTAGTATGTGACTACAGTCTATGGCGCTACTGCAAACTTAAAAACTACCGTGAACACTCTATTTTCCTGCTACCGCGAAAGTAAATCCCCGCAAACTTAAACACATTTACACTTATTGCGCTATATAGCTATTATTGGGGGAGGGGCTAAAAATGCAGATGTTTGTACATCAATGTTTGATATGATAGTAATTACTAGAAAAATTATTTCTTCACGATACCTCCTCTTATTCTATCCTCCCTAAAAACAATCTTGTGGTCCGAAAAGGCTGGCAGCCTTTAGCATAAAAAGTTTGGATCATTCCATTTTGGTACCTCTATGGGGGGTCTAAAATAGAAGGTTTAATGGGTTTTTCATCAAGTTCTCTGACCTTGACCTTGCCCTTTAATAAACACAATATTTATAGCATGACTGATGGTTTCATATTGCGACATATATTACCTATCTATATGGTATATGGACTTCAACTTTATACGATAGGGCTGCTCTTTGACAAAAAGAGATCTGGTGTTAACTGTTATGGGGTGAAAGACTTTTGCACTTGGTAAGTTTGACTTGTGATTGCAACAATTGAGATTGCAAACATACCTCTTTGTTAATAGGATTTTTCTTCTTCTAACTGTGACATATTTTTAAAGGTTAACATACAACGATACCTTTTTGTGTGGTTTATTGTCTGTAAAATCAAAAACTATTACAAAAGTGTATAGATAAGTTAAAAGGCATGGTTTTGAAAAATCAAATAGATACAAATCTGAATTGGCCAAGCAATATTATTGATAGCATTATTCACCTGTTTTGCTCACATTGATATTTTATATCAAAAACCAAAACTTGACAATGAGAAAAAAGATTAGATGCATAAGAAAAGGAGATTATGTAGTTTTAGATAGAAAGCCAACAGGTACAGTTAAAAAGACTTCTTTGATAACATTGAAGTAGAGCCACTAGTATTGCCTGTAATCCATCTTTACTACTACAGGATTTATGACAAATATTGCCAAGCTAGTCTTTATTTCATAACTATCATTTTTGAGATTATACCAGAGGTTGTATATAGACACAACATGTTCCTGACATAGCCAGGATTATGAGAACAGCACTGATAGCCTTGTGGTGTGCCAGTCAGTGTACAGCTTTGTCATAATAAGATTGTCTTTGACACTTCATATCCTTTAATTCCTATCATGATTTCCAATTATGCTTCAAACAATATGAAGGTGACATGAGTCCTCGGTGGGACGTTTTGATCAATCGCTTTAACAGGGAGCCCTGCGCAGCGCCTGTGACTAAACAGGGAAGATTTTGTCGGATTTCATTACTTCACCGTGGCAGCGACTAATTCTTGGGATGGATAATATTGCTTTTCCGGCGCGGGAAGGTGGATACAGGTCCCGTACCATAAAAGCTGTTATGCCGCTCTGCGGCATTTTATTCCCCCGGCTTTGGTAGAGAGGGATGCCATCGCTCTCATCTCCATCTTGTGCCAGACGTGTTTGTCATATGCCTCGTTTTGAAGGACAGATACGATCACGCCTCCCGTACACGCCCGGGAAGCCCAACGCAGATAAGTCTGCAAAGGAGCTAATCACATAGTACGCTCCGCATCAGTGGCTGGGAGTGTGGCGCTCCCCCTGCCTGCTACTCGGCGGGTCCCCACAGTACTGTAGAGCATACGGGATGATGGTTTGCGAGATAGCCACTGATCCGTGAGGTAATATTGCATGGAGTGAGAGTATCTCCTGGCTGTCAGTCCTGCCCACCATGTATGATGAATGGCACTGCCGAGAACACAACAGTGGGAGGCCCAGGTGTGCCCGAGACTTTCCGGTCATTCCGAGTTCTGCGCACCGAACGTGGGGAGAATCCCACAAAAAAATCCCAACACATCGCTCTCTACCTATGATAAAGGGAAGGAAAGAAAGGACCAAAGGAAAGAATAAATCTGAAATTCAGATAATCAGATGTTGGTTACTGATGTCACTAAATGGAAAAGATACACGGATTATGGTTGAACTTAGTAGCGAATTTAGTCCGCGTTTATCCAGCGGAGTTCAGGAGACTTTGGGAGGATTTTTGCATAGTTATTGCCTTGCTCGTGCTGCGTGACAGGGCTGACATTTCTAAGGTGGTCAGTTGTTAAGTATTTTAATTTCATATTTAACGCACACTCATCTTGCGGTGATTGATAAGACCGTCAAACGCTGGAGCCAGTTGCCAGTGTATCGCGTACCGTATTCGGGGTGTGGTAGACCGTGTTATAAGATGCCTGCCCCCGAGTACGCCGGCAAAGCAATCTGACATTTCCCGGGATGGAGCAAGCAGAATACTATATCTGATTGGTATTTGATCATATATCGAACATCTTGTAAAGTGCTTAAATTCAAAGCTCCTTGGGACCGTGATGTGTTTTTCTTGCAAATTTTCCAGCCCAGAGGAACCTGGATGCCCCAGGGACCTCGCAGCCAAGTAAGAAGTGACTTTTTCGGATGAAGAGACCCAGAAAGACCTTACTTAATAAAGATGCTTCCCCTCGCAGCCTGGATTCATCCCGTTTCCTTCTAAATGGTAATTAGCTGGGTGTTATTGATTCACCAGTTTCTGTAATTTGGTCGGATCAGGGACCTAAGCTTGCGCAACTGTTGGGGGAAACTCTGTACAAGTCGCGATCAATGGGGACGATCGGCGGCATATTGGACGGGAGCAGGGCTTCCCGTGACGGACACCTGTCACTTTGGCCTGACAAGATGATGCATTGATTATCATTTAGACAGGATGAGACTCCCTACCTGCACAGAATGATTGAGTTATGGTGGGATGAAATAGATATGATAGGAACCTAGCTGTAACATCTGTAATCTTTGACAGTGCTTGTATGTCCGAATACAGTGTATATGTCAAACTGATATAATATGCTTTTCATTCTTCTGCTTGTACCAGTATTCTGTCTATAGAATTGTTTCCATGGAAACTAACACCCCTGACATATGGTTTTCTTGGTTTTCTTGTTAGGCCTTATTAATTCGATTACATGGATGACATCCTCTGGGAACCACAAAACTTATGCAAACCTGTAAAAAGAAAGTTTGGCAACATAAGTTTTGCGAAATGCAATTGAAATGAATCCAAGTGGTCAAGAAATCTACATGTTGTAAGTGAAGTTGAACTAGTGACCATATACATGGAGTATGGTATACACAAGTTAGAGTAAATTCTGTATTTTTGTAATTCTTGGACTTGAGAATTGACTTTGGCATTCTACGACATCAGTTTTCTGATATTTTTTTGCTTTGTGTGAATTATGGCCAAATTTCTGGGGGTAAACAGACGAATTGATGCCCATGTGGACATTATCCATGTACATGTAGTTGTATCAGCTTGGCATTATTTTTTAAAGGAATATTTTTAATCAAGACCACTGCATTTACCATGTCCTAAAAGCAGTCATCATTTGCCCCAAAATACATTCAAAGATGTTTTGATCACAAATTTCTTGCTTCACTGCCTTTCCCCCTCTAAGAAACTGGTATCAAACTGAACTTTCAACATCATCATCTGTAAACGAATGATACCGATTTTCCTTTATCAGGTTAGGAAGACATGTCCCAATATTGAGAAGACCCATACAGGTGCCAGCCCCAATGTTGGACTCTTTACCAATAGGTCTGACGAGAAAGTTTCTTCCCTATTAAGACAACTTTTCTTGTTGGCAACTTTTTGTCACTTTTAAACCTCTTATGGGCATGGTCTCCAATCTTTCTTAACTCATGGAAAATTATCAAACTGAGGACGACGTAACGGTTAGATGACGGTGACATGAAGCAATACTTCCCGTTCTCACCTAGCCTTGTTTGACAAGCCAAGCAATAACTATGATTAGCTGTAATAGCACAATGGATGTGTTTCATTATACACACCCTACAGGTTGGCGGCTCGGTAACCCTGAAGTTTTCCTTCAGGTGTATCAGCGCGCCTTAGCGTTTGCAACGGATCCGATCCCGCGACGCTTATCGTTAAATTCCGCGTTATCATCTCGGCGATCCTTGCTGCATGCTTGTCCTTCAGGTTGTTGAAACGCGGGGATGTAACACTTAGATAATGTTACAGATCAGTGCTCTGACAGGATTGGGGAAATTTAGTGGCCTATCGGAGATGGGGAGGAGGGATGCTTATCTGGCGCAGCCCCATTGAGGTGCAGACGTCCCCCCCTAACGAGATTAGCCGACTCAATGCAGCACCTGTTCTCGGGGACTACAGATGATCCCGCTCGGGAAACGAACAGGAATTAGGGTGTAGGAAGGGAGCTCAAGACGGGAGATTGTAGCGTATCTGAAAAAAGGTTAGAAGGAAGGTCATCGACAATACATACATGTTTTGCTCGGGCAGATTGCTTCCAGCGGGAACTTCGTGGTGTCTTACTTCTCCCCGTTTTCTTTTTTTTTCTCCGAGACTCGGAGAGTAGCGATGAGCTGTCCGGGGAGAAAAGGAGAAATCAGGAAATGGGTATGAAGCTGGTATGATGAATGAGGAGGATGGCGGTTTTATGGATGGGGGATTTGACGTAGCTTGGTACCGAAGTAAAAGCTCTCGCTAGGCCGTACTCAACACAGGATCACCCACGGGGGAGGGATGGGACTTTGCAAGTGAAGAAGGCTCAGTGTAACCAGGAGGCTGGGATGGAGGAGAGGCAGTTATGGATGATGGATGGATGTCTCCACACCGCACCCGCCTGGCAAAACCTGGTGGAAGCCCAAGTACCATTACAGTATCATCGCGTAATCTAGTCAATACCTAAAGATTGGCGGCACTTTGGGTCCAGAAATTTATACCATTTTGTGGCAGGTACTTGTATGTTATGGTATGCAATTGAACACCTTAGAAGACAGAAACTCTTGGAGAAAAAAAAAGGTGTCCAAAATGATGAGGATGATATATATATACTGATAGGGATTGCTTTGTTCTTGTTACTTTAAGAATAAGAATAAGAATAATGGTTAGGCCTCAACAGTTGAATAATTTTTTAAGTGAATTTTAGCAAGAGACATCTTGAAGACAGAGGACTGGGATCTGAGAATAAAAGAATTAAATAGCTGGGTTTGGTATACATGTAGTAGATCATTACATGGCTTTGTTTTGTTTTGTTTTGTTCGTCCTATTGAAATGAAGTTGAGACTCTTGACTTTGTTCTTCAGCATTTCTTGAAAGATGGAAAGCTCAGAAGGCCTTCCCACATGGCAGTTTTATCAGTTTGCTTTACTCTCTCGACTACTAGGCTGTAACTTTTTAATGGACGACATGTTGGTTTTCAGTGTGACATCTTCAAAAGGTAACAGTTGTCTGTTTGACATGCTGGTAAATATGGTAAATAACAGTAAACAAGTAAGCAAATGTTAATGTCCAGACCTGAGACTTTTTTTCTGAAATCTGGAAAAGTAAAACAATACCCCCCAAATATGTTTTTCAACACCCACTTCCCACTAGAAGTTGTGTAGCAGAAAGAACACTGTTGAGTTTTGGAAATGGTGACTAAGAAAAGATAAATGTCTTGAGTTTGCTGTACCTTAGTAGCCATATGATCTTGAGGCTTCAGCTGCTATAAACTTTTGTGGCTGGATAGTGAATGTAGGCAAACTTGTCTGCCAGTTACCTCAGCATTCCTTCCACAACACCTGACACACATGTGGCACCAGCCAAGGTCAACGTCCTCTCCCTCCTCCATGTGTATGACTAAACACTTGGCTATTTTTACTTCATTTTCCCATTCTCCTACTTACAACTTACAAACGCTGCCAAAAACATAGTCTTCTTGGCAAAGGTAATCTATATTAGCATAGATAACTGATGTTTCTTTTTAAGAAAAAAAAATGCTAGACAAGATGTCCAGCGAGCAAAAAATTTTGTTAAAAGCAAGGGGTGTATTTTGTCAAACAGGACAATTTTATGGCGGTTTTGTTTTTATTTATTGTTAACTGTGAGAATATTGAAATGATTTAGCGTGGCCTAATCTTGAAGAATGTGGCAGATATTTGGGCAATGTCTGATAAATGTGATCCGTCTAGATTATAGGGTGAGCCCATGGTCACGCCAGATCTGCTTTCTTAAGGGGGAAGTAAACCTGAATTTCCTGATTCTAACAGATAAACCTGCTTCATCTCTAGCAAAGGTGAAACAACACTTACAATGTATATGTTTGTATGTTCAGTGCAATATTGATAAATGATGGAGGAGCAATAATGAATGACAATGAAATATCAAACGCAGGAAAATTATGACATTATTTATTCCCTAAGGATGAAATTAGCAAAATGATTCATGATATACTGTTATCATGTGAAGATAGGGCATTAGCAGATGTTGAATTATGTTGTAGGCTATTTATTAAACAAGATATGGTAATTATTATACAGGAGCTGTGATATGGTACAAGCTGACAATTTGTATCCGTACATGGTTGCCAGGATTCAAGCTGTTGATGATACTATTGGTCAATGGAGTTAATTTAATTATATCAGTACCTGTACATGATCACTAGGATATTGATGAAGTTGATGAAGTTAATTTATGCTGGTACATAGTCATCTGGTGACAAGGTGTTCATGATACCATTGGTCGATGAAGTTAATTGAGTTAAAATCTTTACCTGTACATGGTCATCAATAGTTGTTGATGGTACAATTGGTCAATGAAGTTAATTCGGTTTAAAGTTTCCCAAAGACAGCATTGTGTTCAGCAGAGTTATGGACTATCCATGCATGGTCACTAGGATATTACCATTGGTTGATGAAGTTAATTTATACCGGTACATAGTCATTGGTTGACGAAGTTAATTGTGTTAAAATCTTTACCTGTTCATGGTTATCAATAGTCAGGTTTTTTAAGGTACAATTGGTCAAAGAAGTGAATTTGGTTTAAAGTTTCCCAAATATAGAATTGTGTACACCAAA
Source organism: Branchiostoma floridae (assembly GCF_000003815.2). Lineage (NCBI taxonomy): Eukaryota > Metazoa > Chordata > Leptocardii > Amphioxiformes > Branchiostomatidae > Branchiostoma > Branchiostoma floridae. The sequence continues at coordinate 23,897,985 of NC_049982.1, forward strand.
GCTATCCATGCATGTTCACTAGGATTGGTTGATGAAGTTAATTTATACCAGTACACAGTCATTGGTTGATGAAGTTAATTGAGTTAAAATCTTTACCTGTTACAGACTACATGTATCAACGCATGGCTACTAGTGATGGAAGTGTTTGAGAAAGGTCCCCCCAGGGTAGTATACGTAGTACCTGTATATCTGTACTTCCTGCTAAAGGGACAGTGTACCTCCCCTGGTCCAGCCAGCCAGCCCGAGATAAAGCACTCCTAACAGGACCTCTGACAGGTGATGGAAGGACAGGCGCTTATCATTGTGTCCAGATATTAAATGCTGGGATTCTCCCCAACAGGTTGTTACAGTGGAGCATTCTCTTATCTCCCAGTCTCTAATCCCGGTAGTGGTATTGGCTTTGCGATAAGTGCGAGGCTGCCAAATAGCAGCTCATAACTCGGGTAAAAAGTTACAATTAAGGCATCCCGGGCTGTCAGACGGAATTCCTGGGCGTCCCGTAATTGGAATTAGGCAGATCCCTGAATTTTCATGATGTCGTTCCAGATCTGTGGGCCAGATTCCTGCAGCCGGGTATGAATGCGGGAGCACAAATTAGAGTCTTTGACCATGTAATGATGTTACAAAGAGGAGAAAATTAGAAAATTTCACTCCAGTGACAAAGACGCATCATTTGCACCTTAATTAGATAACAAATGTATCCCGCGGTTCATAACTGGCACGTTATTACGGTGGATGTTCAGACCTTTTCATCCGACACATTATATTGCTGCACCCCAGATATTAGTGTGATGTATGACAATTTTACAGACTTGACTTAGATAATTTAGTGTAGTCGCCTTCTGCACCCTAATGTTATCCACTGGGACACCCACAGAGAAACGCTACGCTGCATATTTATCCGGCTGCCAGTCGCTCCTGGCTTGTTGGTCAGGGAAGCAAGCAAAGCGCTGATAACATCACATTTGGTATCCTTGAAGGATAATATCTTTGTTTTAATCAACTCGGAAGCTGTCAGCTAGGGAGGTAATCAACGTCCAAGTTTTTGCTTCCAACCCCGGCTCCTCTCCCACAGTGCTTTGCTGTGCAAAGACTGCAATTCAGTTGTTAGTTTCTCTGCATTTGACAAGTTTCTATGTCCACAATTTTGAGATATCTCGATTGCTAGTGTTTTTTTTGACAGTTTAACGCGGGGTGATTTGTTTGACGAGAAATTGACGTGGTGTTGTTGATGTTGCAGCTAGCGGCGGCCTGATGCACTGATGACGATGCAACACGACCCGGAGCAAGCCCAGCATCTCCATCGATGGCAGAAGCCGTACTTCGATGGCAAAGTGGCGGAAGCTTACCCGGCACAGAAAGCGGACGCCTTGCGTGGACAGTGTGGGCAGATCCAGTACGCGTGGGCCACAGACAAGTAAGTCAAGTGCAACTCTTCACATACATTTATAATAGGAAATATTTTACTTAGAATGTCTTACTACTTTTTTGAATATTTTTGAGTCAGAAGTTACAGATTTTGCTGAGATATTTTAGTGTATGCGAAAGTATCTTTTTGCAGAAGTATTTTAGTGTTTGAAAGTGGAGTTGTTACTAGAAAATTCTCTTATTTGAAAGTGCGGTTTTACTGGAAAAATTGTCATCTGACAGTGACAGTGAAGTAGCTGTTATACTGAAAAATTCTCTTGTTAGAAAGTGCCATTCTTGCATGATATTTTTAGTTTTTGAAAGTGCTATTTTGAAGGTATGGTTCTTACAGAAATATCCAGAGCAATTTTTCTTATATAGTTTAGCGTTTGAAATAAAATTTTAGAGGAAAAATTCCAGTATCAAAAGTACAATTTTTCCTGAAATATTTTAGTGTTTGAAAACACATTTTTTAAAGGAAAAATTCCAGTATCAAAAATACAATTTTTCCCTGAAATATTTTATTGTTTTGAAAGTACTTAGACAGCTTTAGATCACAATCCTCGTGTTAGTCTCACAGAAATATAGTGACAAGATTCTGTTTCAGAACTTAATGCCAACTGGTTGAATAAGAATAATATATGTAAACATATTCCTTCAGTTCTAAAGTAAGGGAGTCATATTTTCAAATCTTTTGTTTAAACAGGAAGATACAAAGAGAGAGTGATCTCTTACAGGGCACAGTTGTTGTTCATTGTGTGGTATAATCTCAGCGTATCCGTCGTTCTTTCAGAACCAATTTGGCTCAAGCTGCCTTTTTTTTCCCATGCCAGCGCACTGACCAGCACATTGCTATTCTCCCCACGTGCCCACATTGTTGTGTACCCGGCGTTGTAGGGAGATTACGTTAGTGGTGCATGTCATATCCACTTTAATGTATGTCCTGGGGAAGCCCAGCGTCTTTGTACCCGGACTCCCCGGCAGAGCGGGCGGTGTATTTATACTCGGGATGGTCACCAGCGCTGGTACTTGAAAGGGACAATTGTGGCGGATTATGAACGCTTGGCTGCTCGCATTCTCCGGGAGAGTGGTGTTAGTTTGTGGGCAGCCTCGTGTCCTTGTGAGATGTCCTTCATCACCAATCTCACGCCGTCTAATACTGTCCCGCGCTGAATACACGCTACCCTTTATTCATTTATCGATCCAACCTTAACATATGTTGATCGCCGCCGAATTCAGTCCCAGTCAATGGTTTCCAGATGATATTTGGATCGTGCCTCCGTCCGAAACCTTTATGTTTTATTCACCCACCTCTGCGCAATATTCAAGCCAATTTAAAACCACTTGTAAGGGAATGCACATGTGCTCTGGCTAGTTTGGACGGAATGGCTGATTGCCTTCTCTTCTTATCTATTTATTGCCTGCGCACAGCCTTTACCAACGTCACAAAATCTCTTCTAGTATGACCAGATTTGCTCAGAGGAAACTTCCAAAGTGAAGCCAACTTTTTTTGTAAATTCTTTAAATTCTTTCTTGACTGCAAAGCTGATATCTCACTTGTTTGGCTTTTTTACATAACACATTCTTGTCTTTCCCTTATGGGTATATGCATATATATATTATATGCAGGAACATGTGAGTATCGTTTGAGAATTGTGAATATAAGGAGTTGTTCCTTTCTTCTGGCATAGGTTAACCTGATCCCTTTGCCCACAGGACAGATATGATTGGGTTAAGTCTTGTGAAAACTTCACCGAGTCCGCCAAGTAAGTTGGACTTAATTGGTTATTAGTATTGGAGCCAGGATTGTGGCGAAATCGGGGGAATTGAAAGCCGGGCTCAGACACGTGCTTTGCAGCGCTTTCAGCCGCAGTCCTCGGTGGAACTCCGCTGATAACGCGAGGGCTGGGTGGCGATCCAATCACGGGGCGGGGAATAAGAGCGGGACTCCGGTCCCCTTTTGTGGGAAATTTTTGGGCACTGACTCACACTTAGACGTTGACTTTGGCCCAATTATGGGATCGAAGACAAGAAAGGTGCTCTCAAAGCCGGGGAAGGGAAGCATTCTTCTGGGGATGAGCCAGTAACCATGGCTGAATATGTCAACTGCACCTTTGCAAAGTACCTCTAAGCCACATTTGATCCCTGGTCCTCTGCACAAAGAACGAGACCGGACGACACACAGAAAGCTTTCATATATTGTGTAGTTCAAGATATCATGCACAATCTCTTCATCAAAACCTGAATGAAAACATCTATGACTGTTTCTCCTTTGTTTGCTCATGAGAAAGATGCTGACTGAAAACTGAAAACAGCATGGGCACTTAGTACACTTGAGTGACTCCATAGTTTGTTTGAAGTATATCTATTATAGGTAAGAAGAGCATATTTATTTTGTCTACACTGTAAACAGATAGTATTAGATTCTTATCAAATATCCAACTAACCAATACCGTGCAACACCACTTAAGAAAAAAGGTCCTTTTTTTGATAGAGATCTTCATAGGGCTGTAAACTATGGAGGAAGATCTGCTGGATAATTTGTTATCTTGAAGAGTTCACTTACCTAGCCAGGAAGTTTATATCCTACCTCAGCAGCTATCCGTCTTACAATAGGCCAGTTAATTCCACCCTAGACAACTAAATCCGCTTGAATGGGATATTTCTCCCTCCAGAAAACCCTAAGTACTGTTCAATAAACTTCCAATTTCTTCCTGATTAATTATATACAATGCCAATAGAGTGGCAGGACGGCATGTTGCACTTTCATTTGTTGCCTCGTTATGTGGCAATTTGACAGGCCCACATTTCATCGGGAGGATTTTGCAGTTCCGGGGAAACAATCAGGAAGACGTGGCCAAAAATGTGTGTCGTGTCGGCCTTGAATGATAATGTCGGATTCATAGTAGTTGCACAAGCATTAATAATGCATTAACACAAATGCCTAACCCAGTTGTAAACTTTGGCCTTATCTTTGCTTCTTGTATGAAAAACAAGAGGCAAATCAGATTTCTTTCGATTTTGCCTGGATTTGGATTTTTAATGGTGCCGAAGATAACACGCTTTGTAGACTGATATTCACAATATCCACTTTTCTTATTGAAACAGTACATGGAAATATTGTATCATGATAAATTTTAAACTGTCATTTGTGATGGCACATGACATAAGTCTTGCATTAAGTCTCAAGTCTAATGTAAAAACTGCCTATCAGCTGGATTTATATCAACCTAAAGAGGGTCTGCATGCTGCTTTTCAGTAAAGCATAACCTACTTTGATTTCTCATAATTCGTAGCAAAAGTCGTCATATTCACGTGATTCGTAGAGAGGAACCAAATTTTGCGTAATGGCCTTGCCTTAATTTTAGCTTTATACCAGGTCCTAAAAACTTCTTCTGAATTCAGCGTAAGGTGTTGTCAGGACTGCCCATATAGACCCTCCCTAAAGGCTGACAACTGTTTGTCATTGTGTACTTTTACTGTTTGTCATTGTGTCCTCTGGAAGAGATAGTCAGATTGGTATGCAATATGGTATGTTAGGAAAAAACGGCACAACTCCGACCATCCACCAACGTTCTGAGAAATAGCAACAGAAAACACCCTTTGATCTCGTTAATCCGCCCTTGAGCTTAGCGGAATTTGGGGCTTGGCTGTTATGAAATACATTGCCTGTCCAAGTCTTTAAAGTAAAAAGAAGAAATTACGTTTCTGTCTCCCTCTTCCATTAGTTTGTGTAAGTTTTGTCTGTCGCAAAGCCTTCAAAAGAATCCAACTGGGTCCCTGTACTACACATTTGGCACGTGTACATGTAGTTCTAAGTATCGCTACTTGTGCTTTTCAATGGATCAATGAAACAAAGAAATTGAACCCGCCATTTATATGATATTGTAGACACTAGTTTGTCCTTGGAAAAAAGGCTCTTGTTTCCGGCTGCATTTTGCTGATACCCTGGATATATAAGGCTAGAGAAAAGCCAGGATTATGACTCAGGGACTTCCTTTGTATTTGGTTAGGAGCTGGTGTAGGGAATTAAAGTATAGAAAGGACACTGTAGCTTAGGTTTTGATACATGCAGACTTTTCTATAGATGTATAGATGAAAAAGTACAAAGAAGTTGCCAAAAGTTATGTCGTGCTGTATTTCTGTTCATTGAGTTCTCAGATTTTTGCACATGTAGATTAAACTGTGTCAAAACAGCAAAAAAAGGTGATAAGAAAGCATAATCATATCAACCATACGTTTTCCAGATCAAAACATTTTAAGTTATGACATCCCATGTCTAGAAAGCTTTGTTTCATCATTTTCAACTCTCCTAACTACATGTATGTACAAAATATGTTGACAGTTACAAAGAGACACAAACAATAGTACATTTATTTATGTCATTCCTATGTCTAGAGACAGATATCTTTTGATTTGGATAACAGACATTTTGAAGGATTATAGAATCCAAAGAAGGATGCATCAGAATTCCAGGGCTTACGCTGGCTCCAGTCGACAGATAACGGAATCCTGTTGTGTCACTTTAGCCAAGATAACATGTCTTTCGGGAAAGAGTTATCGGCATACTCGTAAAGACACTATGCCCAAGAGAAAGCTTTTTTTCCTACGCTCTGGCCTACAGTCATGCGATAAGCAAGTACATGTACATGTTTTTGTAGCTTCCAGATGTACGGTATATCTTAAAATTTTGGGCTGTGGTTTTATTTTCACTAACTGTACTGTAGAATAGTATAAACTGTGAACTGAAAGCATGGCAAAACCTAATTTTTCCACAAAATTGAGGTGTCATAAAATAAGCAAAACTACACTGTACTTATTTTGCTCTTCTAGAAGTACTTGTAGCAAATTTTCCCTTCTATCGAGGTTATGATTTTAAAAAATCATATGGATACTGGATCACTAGGTTTCGCTGTGCCGGGCATGCAGTACTATTGTTTACAACACTGAAAAAAATTGTGCAGAGATTTGTTTTACGAGTTATTAATGTTTGGTAGGAATAAAAAGTGCTAGAATGACTTTTAATGTATGCAATACTATGACTTTTACCTTTTACAAATGCAAACATCCTTATATTCTTTTTTTTGGGGGGGGGGAGGCCCATGAAAAACCATACAGGTTTGTGGCCTTCCCTGTATGTATTTTCACTGCTATCATTATATGATTCAATGTCTTTATAGTTGAAATAAATAACCTAAAGCAGAATTGTAAATGTATTGTAACATATTGTTTCAGTATTACGGAGCTGACAGCGTCCATGCTCCTAAAGCAGTATGCAGAGAAGTATGTCAACGTGGTGGACAACACAGACGGAAGCACAGGTAGGGCATATAATATTTATAGAACTACATGTACCGTAAGGCAACGTCAATTTGATTTCTTGTTTCTCGGATTCAAAAATGATAATGCTGACCCAAAGGTAATGTATGATGGTTGTCAGAGGGAAAATCTGTACCTTGAATCATTGTACCAACAGTTTATTGGAATGATCAAACTCAAATACTAATTTTTTTCTCCTGCCCCCTATTGTCATCTTTGTCTAGTGTTAAATTCTTATTGAAAAAAATGTTGAGCACCAAGGCAATAGATTTAAATGGCCTAATGTAGATTTGGGCATCTTCCCCTCAAAAGGTTTTCATGCCTTGAGATATTCATAATCAGTCACCAATACTTTTTTTCTCACACAGCCCTATTTTCTATCATAATTTGTACTGAAGATCATGAAGACAATATGATTCATAACCCACAGGGAATGAAGATTCTAAACTGACAGTGTCTTTTCTTTTGACAAACTTGTTCCAAAATCTGAATGTAAAAAAAAGAGTGTTGTTCAGTGTTCTAAAGCTCCTTCTATTCCAGTTTGATAGCATAACTTGTTATTCCTAAGTTACTTGTGACCAGTGGCCTTACCTGAACTTTTCCTTCTAAATTTCCTACCCTACCATCCATTTCTGTCTATTACCACATGTTTTACATTCACACTGCCCAAAGCATCAAAGCGGAAAGTCCAGATGCCGATCAGTTTAAAGTGGACTTGAACTTCTCATGTGACTCCAGCATTGAGACGTCCAGTTCTGTTTGTTGTCTGACGGATATAAGATATGCCACAGCTTCCCTGAAGGCCCAATTATCAGTGTTATCGTTATACATTTTATCCTCCTTAGTGGGGAGGGTATCACCGGTGGGTTGGAACCCCGCTGTATACAGGAGCCTGGGTTTGGACAGCTCATGTTAATAGTACTGCTCGGAGTGTGCACTGAAAGACACAACACAAGCTGGCTGGTATAGGTTTTATCTGGGTATGGCGGGCACTGGTCAGTCAAGAAATTAGTGGTTATGAGAAGGAAAAATTGCTTGGAATCTACCCAATACAAGCAATCGTGATGACGCTTCTGTGATGCAGTGGTAGGCATCTGCTCTGCTGTTGTTCCTATTTTGCCTACAACAGTTGTCAAATGCCCAGTTGTATTGTAAACAAAGAACAGCAATCCCTTGTATACAAGCTTCTGTTCGTTCCTCAGAATTCAGTTGAGAACATTTCAGATTTAAATTATATTTTCCTAAGATATATAAGTGAGAGCTCTGATTGGCTCTGAGTTACACGGCCCTTTGTAATGGCAAGATAACTGTAATGGTACAGTCAAATGAAAGATGCCTGTTATACTTATTCTTACAAATATTTTACACCTGTAATAGTGCAGAGTGCACTGGGCAAACATTTCAATAGGGACGGGTGCCAAACTTTCTGCATAGAAGCGATCAGAGGAGCAAACTGGGAGCTAGAATAGGATGGAAGCCAGAAAAAACACTTATGTTGCAAAATCACTTTGAAAGGCAGAAGATATCGGAACACTCCAAGACAGGATTTTGCAATCGTAGGCTACATGTACAGGACATGAAGAATTACCGCTTGTCGGCTGATAAGAAGTGATTTAAGGAATCTGCGGCGCAAATGGAAACAAGCTGCGGCCTAAGATGGGCCTAACCTCACGTCCATGCCTGGCTGTGGAGATCCCCACAAGCCCGTTAATAGCAGGTGCTAGGGAGGTAGCAGAGGGTTCTATCCATCAAGTTTACACCTGGCCAGGGTCTGTTGTTTGTTGTACTTTCTTCTAGCTGATGTTGATTTATAGTACAATATCTGTACAGGTGACCACCTCAACTTAAGGACCACCTGCCCAATGTGACCACTGTTTGGTCGTCCTCAGATGACCACCTCCATGAAGGGAAGTCCTCACCAATAAGACCACTTGTTGGTCGTCACTAAGAAACAGCTAGATGATATTCCCATTAGTATAAACACTAAGAACCCTGCCTATAGTGGCCACATGTCCACTTAGACCAGATTTTAATGGTCCCCTGAGTGGTGTTCTTGGTCAGGTTTGACTGAGTGTTTAACTGTATTGTTGCATATAGAGTATCTTCCTGTACTTTTTACAACAAAAGGCTGAGACTAAGCCCTCTCTATGTGTGTAAACAATGCTCTCTATCCAGCTGCACTCTTAGCTATAGGGAAACCATCCTATAGCACCTGGCTGATTCTGCAATCTGTTTCACAATGAGAGTTTCCTGTATCGGAGAGAGTAGTCCAGATGACGAACAAGAACCAACTGCACAAAAAACAATACTCTCTTGATGAGACTTAGAGGAAGTTTTCATGAATGTTATAAAAATGAATATTTGATATGATAAGAACTTCTTTCTACGTTTTCAACAATTAGATACAGGAAGGTGTAGTTCACTTTTGTCCCTTGCAGGCCACCCAGCTATCCCTTTCCCAAATATATCGACTTCTGCATTCTTTTTTGGCTTTTGGCCTCACATCACTTGAGATTCTAGCATCGTTTTATTAGGACTTAAAAGAATGATGGATGTCAATTGAACGTCCAGAAGTAATCTCCTTATCTTATCCAGTTGAAGAAATTGTCCTTAAGTACTGCTTCTGATTAGTCTTTCTTTTTGTAAGATTTGAATCAAAGTCAAAGACGTTTTCCTAAGATATTTCGGAACAGAAATGCTTGTCACTATTCTTGACTAAATCTTAAGTTTTTGGCAGACTACAACACACTCAGCCTTCCACAAATACGCCAGCCTCTGCATTTCATATTTACGGAGACGTACTCCTGAGATATTTTGGAAGAGTTGCCGAAGTGCAGCTTACTTCCCTGACGATGCCCCACGTCCGCCCACCGTGCGGATTACTCGCCCAACGCTGGGTCTGGATTTGAACCAGTGACTGCAGAGGCAGGCGACAACCTGTCTGTGTTTTCCAACCCCACATCATTTGATCCGATCAACAACTCTCATGGTCCAGCAAACCCCCTTACCCACAAGCTTTCCTGAATTGGATTAGCCCTCAACGGACTCCTTATGCACCGCCTGCTGTTTAGAAACTGAGCCCCCGAGATACTATAAGACCTGGGCTGAGAAAGCTTAAAGGAATCTGTGTGCGCAGGGCTTAAGCTGATTGTTTTGGTATCTGTATGACTGTAATTGCTCGTCATACAAGGATGTTAACTCAACAGTACCTGGATGTAAACTTAAGAAGACAAAGTGTTTTGGAGATGTCAGAAAAAAAGTTTCTGGACTTTCACAAACTGTGTGACTAATCCAAAAGATATTTCTGTCAAACTTACTAGAAGTAGAAGGTCATTACTAAGTTTTCACATTCCCTTTAGCAAATTATCTTGTCACCTGTTAAACTTTCTTTGAATGATACTGTCAGTTTGTTGTACTCTGATGCCTTCTTTTTACTAGTTCAAAGTGTGTCTACTTGTAAACTTAACATATATGAAAGACTAGAGTTTCAACAGCAAGTTGTCATACCATTTTGTTTCTGCAAAACATAGCCTCCAAGTCCTACTATACAAATTACAGATCTTACACTTATCAAATGGAAAACAAACACTTAAACATGAATATTATTCAATTTAGTGATTTTGAATCCTGATGAAACTTCTTAGGCTCTGTTCACAGTTTTTGTTTTACTCCTTGTGCATTTTTTATCAACTAATGGGGTTGATAACTACTCTATTGTATTTTTGTAGGGGCTTCTGATGATACTGTATTGTATAGTCTTGTAAAGTTATTAACGTTCAAGTTCAGATATGAATTTTCAATTACAATCTTGTAAGGGGAAAGTTCCAGAGACCCAAAAGCAATAGAGACATGTTATCCCAACTAATCAATATTTAGTAGTGAGTGGATGAATTCCTTAAGTATTATTCCTGTCTTAACTGCTCTGAATTGTACCAAAGGAGAATGAAAATGGATGGTTCAATGAATTGCATAACAAGTTACACAAATAGCTATATGTCTGAATTGTTAGATGATTCATTCTCTTCATTGCTCGTATAAACGAACTTAAAGGCTTATAAGTCTGTAGCTAAAGCCACCGTGCAATAAGACTTACTGAGTGGAAATTACCGCCAGATTAGGCACAAGGAGTGGTTGAAACATGGAATTAATCCAATCGTCCAGAACCAGATTTTCTGTCATAAAAAAGCAGCAGTTGCATACTAACTTCACTGGAATGTTTTTAGTAACTCCTTACGTACTTGTTGATGTTTTGAAAGGCACGTAAATGTGTACTTGTCCCATTATGGTGGGGTTATACTAGAGTCAAGCTCTGGCTGCCATCCAGGGATTTTCCCTCCCCTTAGGAAGGTTAATCAACTGTCAGCAACTTGTAAGTGGTTGTAATCTCCTATCCTGGCACAGGAAGGGGGGGTTTGTGTAGGAAACTATCACAACCCGAGGTGGTCCGCCTCGCCGAATCGTCCCCCATCCGGCCAATCAGGGAGTGGCTTCTGACCCGCGGTGACGTCGCCCGTCGGTCACAATGCCGACTTGTCTCCCGGCGCCGAACATCCGTCCCACTCGCGGGGACCGCGCAGAAGAATGAGATGTCGCGTAACGAGGTTTTAGAAATGAGAACAGGACTCAGAATTAGATTTGCCTTGTCCTGCCGTAGCCCCCTCATTTCTCTGTGTCCAGACTGTCCCAACTGGCCTGACCATCGCTTTGTGATCACCAGTCAAGTGCAGCAGACACAGACCTATCAGAGTTGGGGAACTCCCCAGGGGAGCACCCTACAATTGGTCAAGGCCACGCAAAACTGGATTTCAGCTTGTTCAGCAAGGAATTCCCTTTGACCATGGAAGTCCCAAGCCATCTTTTAGTTGTCCACATTGTAACTTGTGTGTTAAACCTGTAAGAAAGAGCACAGACAATTCAGCTTCAACACAATCTCCCCATTGTTGTAATCTACTAGGAACACTCCCAACTACATCAGGAAATGTTTCTATAGTAAAGATCTTAGGTTAAAACCAAATTGTTTCTTTGTTTCACAGACTTGACTCGAGAGGAGAAAACAGCTTGAACGTGACCGGTGTGCTTGAGCGATTTTTTTTTTCTCATTGAAAAAGTTTTGAAAACTTGGAAAGAAATGACATAATGGGTGCTATCTAAGCCACAGTGTACTAAATTTACACTGGAAATTGGGAGGAAATCTTGGGGCATAGGAGCCCGTCATTAAAGACCCGTTTCTCCATTATGTAAACCTTAACACGTTGGGAATTGTTTGACACAGTACCCAGTGTCAGATCAAACCAATTCTGTCCATTAGAGAGACATGTGGCAAATATCACAATTTACTGGGCTACAGTCAACTTAAAGGTCTTTGATGGATTGAAAGTCCATAGATTGTGACTTGGCCATTGGGGTAACTCAAGTTTAGACAATAAGAATTTAGTTGTGCGTTCTAGAGTACAAGATCTTTATGGAAACACAAGTCAGACACAATGATAGATACACTGATGTTAACAAGGTATATCAATTAACTACGCTGACACTACAGTTTCTAATTTCCAAACGTCCTCTAACGTATTTACCTATTTGCACACCTATTGGTCTATACGTACCCGTTACCCAAAGTGGTAACTAACTATAAAAAGATTAGTGTCCGTAGCCAAGAGAAGGTCCTCCGACATAAGTGATTGAACCGGACATTTTCCTACCATCCAATTTCCATGCCGTCCACCCTGCCTCACATAATCCGGAGATAATTCAATCAGTTGTGTAGCTTCCGTAGGTGTTGTACCCCCGTGTTCGGGCCCGAGATGTGATGAAGATTGTCTGAGATGACCACAGGGCAAACGCTGGTCCCTGGCCTTCCCGTCTCCAAAGAGCAAAATGATAAAGGAAGAACTCAATTCCACTGGGAAGTGTTGGTTGTGATATAGCAAGTCGTGGATCTTTGTTAGGCTATAGCTATATTTTGTACGATGGCATAATTGGTTAGTACACTTCGGACATTGATATGATTAATTGAGAGCAAGGGAATAGAAAAGCAGGAGCCAATACTGGTTATGACCAGTATTATTCGTTGCAAATTCTTGCCCGAAAGGGCTTCACCATACTATCATAAGCAAGGATAGATTTTAACTTTTCATAAAAGTTAACTAAGTTATCAGTCACTGAATCATGGTTAATCGTACTAATTTTGTTTCCATCAAAATTGAGAGAGTTCTTCTCTTGCTTTTGTTGAGTGGTTTTACAAACTTTCCAAAGATACCTCAATACTTGCTCTTCATGGAAAGTACAGTATGACAAGGATTACCTTCCACAAAAGCTAACATCATTTATACCCTATGTTGCTTTTCTTGAAATTTCCATTAATCTGAGAGAAAACTATTCCACCATAGTGAGTGTTCAGGTGTAATATGTGACACATCTTTGTTCCCTACAAGGAGGTCATCCTCCATTTCCTTCCGTTTTATCCCAGCGCAAGAAGAATACCGTCCCGACCGATCGCGGGCCGTTGAAGATAAATCTGGAGGTGTATCAAGTATCCAGGTGATACCTCCATCCTAATAAGACCTGCCTGCCACTAACTGCCTAATGTTACTTCCAATATTCCGCGCCATAAATTGGGGAGTAGCGTCGGAGACAAGTGGTTTCTGTACGCTCGAGGAAAGATCCCGTCAGCAGAACCACAGGCAGGCTGCCTGTTAGTTTTACCTCGCCACTTTATCAACCTTTGATTTATAAGTAATGAGAGGACTAATTAGTTTAACGAGAGAGCGAAGCGACCAAGAATAGATGAAGCCGGGAGGATGGAGGGCTGGGAATAGCGAGGAAATTAGAAGCCGGGCCCGCTGTTTATTAGTTTGGTGCGGTGGAAACACATCTGAGAGAGGGAACTGTTGCTCCTGCTGAATTTTTAAACACCCAGGGATTTGCGATTGCTGTAACATATGCCTAGCTGGAGGAAATCGGTGGCTTCTTGTGATTCATACCCCCGGCCCATCTTTCAGATCACCTTGAGATATAGTTAATTTAGTTTTCCAATGTGTTTGAGTCTCGGCAGGCACCCCAGAGTATTTGCCTGAATGCAATTTGATTGCCGATCTTTAATGTTGGAGATAGTTCCCGGCTTTATTGATTAAATTGCGCCAAAATTATTTTAATGGCATTTTAAAGTTGTGGCGATTTGTGAAATTATCTGTAACTACGGACGTAATTCCCGGCGTAGAGGAGTGCAGGGGGATGAAAGGTCCGACAACCGGCGGGGAAAACGAGCGGGAAAATGTGGGGAAAACGTTGCTGCGTGGCGCGCCGGGGTGAGGGATCCCCGATTCCCGGGGAGGTGACAGTCTATTTCGGCCGTCCCCACCTGGGAGGGTATTGGCTTCTCTCCTGATTGTTCATTTACCCAGAGTTCTGAGGAATCATTAACACTGATTTTTCATAGCACCAGAGGAACTATAATCATCCATATGGACCCCCAGGCATTCTCCGGATCGAAATCAAAATGAGCATTGCGGGGTCCTCAATACCTGCCCGTATTCTCAGGATTACATCTCCCAAGAACGCATCAGATGTAATTAGCAAATACAGAAGGAAACGGGCCGTTTCTTCCCCGCGATGCGCAAGTCGAAAGCGGCGTCAGATACGGGGAAGGTGTGGAGGAGATCGCGGCGATAAGCCGGCGGTGATCAAAGCTCGGCGTAGCGAGTGTTGGGCTTGTGCGGTGCGAATTCAATAGTCCGCACATGCCAGAGGGGACATTTGGGAAATCATCATACTCGGGTGTGGAAAGAGCAATGTAATTGTGATGAGGTAGCACCCTCCTTCAGCATTTGCTATCGCGCAGGTGACACATTTACTGAGGCATGTATATCATAACCACCACGGCTCACAGAACACCCCGATAAGAAAAGGCTCTCTGTATGATTTGGAGCGTGCATGTACACACCAGCGCCATTGATCGCTTTTCCTATAAATTTCAACAGTTATTAATTGGCACTTTGCGGTATTGAAATATTTCATCATGTATATGTAGCGTTTCTTTCCACCTTTTCCATCAAAGATTGGGTGGCAGTTGTGAGTAGGTATCAGCTATTGATTACATCCTTGTGGTTAACATGCTTGTTGCGCCATATATTTTCATTGGTCTCCGAGGAGGGTTAGCCCATGGGGTATTGGGCAAAATTGTTCACGGTTATAAGAGGAGAATGCAGCCCGTAATTCAGGCCGGATGGAATATTGGGGGGATGTTCGGGATTTTAATTTTACAGGTCTAATAGACACCCAGGAAAATGGGGGCCTGTTCTGGTCCAAAGTTAAACCTAACTGTTCGTGTCCACATGCGGTGGGAGAGGAAGCGTGTATTGCCGCATTCAGAAGATTGAATATTGCAGGAGGCTTTAGCAACTGTCAATACCAACTTGGGCCGCAGTGCTTCAAAGCAGACTGGGTGGGGGGTTTAATCGAATTACATCACTTTGCCGAAATGGTGTTAGTCGTGAGGGTGTCCCAAAAATGTCGACGGATATGGGAAATTAGATTTGGTATCTTGATGTCCTTCTGTAGTTGTCTGTAAGTAAGTGCCAAAAGACTGCCTGCACAGACACACATTGTGACAGGTTGTAAATAAATGAAATATCACCTTCTGTATAAGAAATTTCCAAATTAATAAAGACTATCCCTCTTCGTAAAGTTTTATATAAGAGGAAAACAACATTTGTGTTCAATCAATATAAAAATTATAGTATGATTTTAGTTTGGGGGAAAATGCACTACAATAAAACTGAAGTTGGGAGATGATGATTAATACTTAATTTTTTTTTTTTAAAGATTTGATCGTTGATACTATATTGCATCCAAATTATCGAAAATGCTTCATCATACTCATAGTTATCAGAAATATTCATGGCAAAGTAAAGATGTGTGAGTGTAGTTTGTGCTAAATCTAGGTTACCACCATGTAGTCTGATGCAATATCCTGGCTTTGTCTCATATTGTACACTGTGTTTTCTTTCTCCCAGAATCTACATCTATCGTTACAGTATTGGAACAATGTTACTGTACAGCTAGTTGCCTTGTACGATATGCTTAAGGTAAATGCATTGGACCCATTGCAATTGTTTTGCTATAAACTTTGACTTGTGGCTGTACTGCCCCCCTCCCCCCTATAGGACCCTCCTGGGACCCCGGCTCATACAGCCAGCATATGTGCCATGATTGTCCTGTTTCTGCCACCATTTTCTAATGCTCTTTATGTCCTACAGGTCTTAACAATTACGCTGATGGCGCGCTGTCCTTGGCTTCAGGCCACAGGAACGGTACGTATCCATATGGTGCGCACGGACTCCAGCGGTATTTAATGTATGACATGTCCACACCACCTCTAGCCTGCAACTACAACCTGAAAACACAGACAGGTGCCAACTGCTGGGCTAGAAACAAAGCTTCAGTTTCTAAGGAAACAATGCAAGGCCACTTCACTACATTTATGCCTATTACTCATAATGTGGACATTAATATATGTATAGTTGGTCTCCTTGAACAAAGTTAGAGATAGGAAATAAAACATGATTTGTGTCTGCAAAAAGAATCTAGAACAATTCTGAGCAAAAAAATTTTGAGCATCGCACATATTCAGCAATGTGAAACTTGATACGTATATTAGTACTTTTGGCTGTATCTGAACTACAGTGTTTGAATGGGAACTACTTTCTTTACATACAAATGAACATTGTAATGTGTGGTACAATGTAGTACCACTGGTACAGGGAAATGTTTTTGAAATGCCCAGCCCATTTCTTGGCAGCTACTGGTGAAAACTAAATCAGTTGCAGACCTATTTCAAGGACACTCCTTTGTAGCTGTGTGCGATGTTTGTATTTCAAGTCTAACTTTGTCATCCTATACCTTGGTGACAACTATTTCATTGTTTGATGAACAAGAACTTTCTGGTATATTCATTTTGAAACAAAAACATTTAACTTTGCTGTTTCTTTAAAGTTAGGGAAGCACAGAAAATTTTTTACCATAAAAATCTCACTCTTTTAGCTGTGTTTTAGTATCACCAGCTTTATGTCACTTGACTTAGCAGAAGAATGAAATTAAAGACATTGGAACTCTTTCCATTGTTATCTTACATAGATCAAAGGCTTGTTAATGAACAGCATTGTTAGTTATTGACTCTTTGTAGGCGATAATCACCTAATTGTGATAGGTGATTATCACCTGGCTTTGTTTCCTTATCATCTTAACAATACAATACAAACAACAATACAATACAAAACAATTATCTCATGAACCCTAGAGGTGCCAAGTAAATCTGAAAGTGTATTGGAAGCCAGACAAAATGTGTGTATTGAGTAGGGCTGACTTACTAAACTGGGTACTCCCAAGGTACATAGTGCTAAAAAGACAATAGAAATGTGTTCCTTTCCTATGAATAGCAGGATGGTGGTTGTTTTTGATGGACATTTAAATTCACACAACCAGAGGACAATCACCTGGTATCATTTGGGCTGTCCATTTTGTACATTTTTCAACTGTGTTTTGATTCTGTAGCTAACTTGAACTGTTATTTGTAACACCAGCAAAAATTGGACAAATTTCCAACTATCCAATTTCAGTGTCTTTAAAAGAATGAGCAATCCATTGCTGCTGTGATATCAGGTTATGCAGATATAGCACATTTGAGTCTGAGGTTACAGTTTCGCTTCAGAATGATTTTTTACCAAACAGATTAAGTTTCGAGTCAAATGTTTTACGTTTTTCTTTTTGCTTCCTACAGAGAGTGGCGAGTGGCAGACATCACTTAGCATGGACAACATGCAGAACATGCAGGGGGTCCAGGACCTCATGTCAGCGTCAAAGGTACCGGATTGTTTGTTTGTTTGTTTGTTTGTTTGTTTAAACACCTTCCCACTGGATGAGCCACCAAAATAAGATTTACATCATATACCAAATGGCAGTTATTCAAGCAACTAGCTATAATTCTGTAAGTTGCTGGAGTCATTGCTTATTTGGAATATCTTATTACCTGGAGGTCTAACCTTCATCAATGTATTACTTGGTATATTGAATATGGTTCATTATGTTAGAGTATGTTAGTATGATTTAGAAACAAAACTTTGCATTTATCTATCAATGGAAATCAATGTTGCATTGATAGTTTTTTTGGGTTGCTTAAAAAAAGTCTCTGTCTCAGTGGAAAAAAGTGTTTTTTTACAGGTCTCTCTCTGTAAACTCATCACACAAATATTTTTAAAGGTATTCCATGTTACTACTGTTGTTTCAAACACAAACCTAATGTTATTGCAAACTTAGTTTAAAGCATTTTGTTGCAATATGTATAAGCTATGGTGATTTTAAATGTGCCACTGTAGCACATATTAGAAAATATATTCCCCCTAGAATGGTTGATCTTTCCTATATTAATACCTGTCCCATGGCATGTGCAGATGGACATGTGATTATTGCAGATTGCTGCAGATGTTATCTGCAGGTGCACATGTAGTTATGTAGGTGGACTACGTGCGCAGATGGACATACATGTATTACGGAACTGATGCATGTGACCCCTTTCTTGGAATCGGTCCTATATTTTGGTCTAAATCCATTCTAATGCCACTGCATTATGAAATCATGTTTTTTTATGATGAGATTTCCTTGCAAAGTGTTGCTTTTACTAACACGAAAGACAAAGGAAGTGTCTTTTTAGTACACATATAAGACAACGAATATATGTATCCTCTAATCATCTCAGATCCCCATTATCCAAGGAATATTATGCAAATTGGTCCTGGGATATTTATGATATTTACGGCCATGCAGAATCTGTATTTTAGGGTGTGGTCAGCCGTTCCACTCTTTTCCTGACTAAGTGCTTTAATGCATCATTTAGTACACCATTTTAATCAAAATCTTATATCAGTTTTTAATCAAAATCAGTCTTCTATTAGTTTTTTTCTGCTTTTATGAGAGATACTCATTTTTTTTTGGTACAGTTTTGTATGCCACATTGATAATGATGCTTCAGCTGTAAAGCTGTTTTTCACACTACAGGCAGGTAAATTGTATTTGTTACAGGCCAGCAGAACAGTTTTGACAGCGTCATCAGAAAAGCCCTTTTCTGGCAGTATGGTAGCTTTCGACACACAAAGACAAGAACCTTGAGGATTGTGTTTTTTGTGCGAAGTTTTTATTGTTTTCTTCATTGTCCCATTTTCCAGGTAGGCATGTTGCACCTGTTTAAAAAATGCAGAAGTCATGGTACATAAATAGAAACTGATTTCGCATCCTGGTTGACCAAATTGTTAATAAATTGTCCATAAACGCTGGCCATGGCATGACCTTGGTGCAATGTTGCATGTAAGTTGTCAGGAACTGACCATATGTTAGCTGTAGAGAGCTGGAGTCACAGTTGCCATTGTTTGAGTGAGACCTAGAGACCAAATTTGTACTAATTGTAGTCAAGTTTAAAGTTTCAAACCCTTTTTTGATGACAGGTGCCTTCTTGCCAGAGGTTGGTTCTCTCACAGCCTACTCGAAAATGTTGTGACAGCTTTTTAACATAAATTGTACCTAGGATGGATTTGACTGCGTCAAAAGCAACCAAAAATCCTTATGTTGAGTTTTAGGCTGCCCCAATTTGGACAAAATACTGCATTGCAAGACAACTGAAAATTGACATAGACTTTTTCAATCTGCTATGTAGTAGTGTTGCTGCAATCTTGCCCCCCTCCCACTCTCTCACATCGTTGTAAATGGCTGTTAGTTTTGTACAACCAAAAGCTGAACCACTCTGCTTCCCAACAACCAGGTCAATGTGCTTTATCATAATTTCTTTATCTCTTCATAAAATCTTGACAAGGCAAAGCCTATGCCAAGAGCATAACGGCATTATCCTGCTTAGTCTGATAAAACTGGGTATAAATTATACATTTCAGTTGCAGTCCGATGGTCCCCCATTTTGCCCGATGATTAGCGTAATTTTCTGTCAGGTTTAAAAGGGAAACCCGTCGACAAAGCGCCGGGTAATGAAAAAGTTCACTCCCGGGTTCGACAGTGTAGACAAATTCCAGAGAATAGTGATTTTTCATTATACGGCAGGAATCTAATTTTCACATTTTCATGGCTACTTTAACTCCTGGTGTAATGACGGCCGTTTCTCAACATGACAACCCGCATCCCAATATTCATCCATTTATGATGTGATTTTAATGTTGGCCAGTCCATCACGGCCATGCAAATGAAAATATGAGGTATAATTTCAGATTTGGGCCATAAATATTCATCTGGAGACTTAGGATTACAAAGCAGGCTTGGGGGCTAATTTCTGGCGCTACTATCAGTGACACTTTGATGTGGATGTGATGTGTTACCGTACTTAGAAGTGGACCGGCTCAAATAGCCCTGCACAAGCCAGTGTGACACATCTGTTTTCCTGCGCTGTACATTGTTGTTTTGACATCAGTGCTCGTCCTTAACATGCTCAATTCTCATTCCTTCGCTAATGAAATGGCCGAACGTAAACAATACGCATTGCCATTTTCTGCAGGTCATTATTAACGCTTATGGCCTTTTTCTTAATTTAACATGCATCATAAAGTTCACCTGAGACGGCCAGAAATTACATGCGCGGCCATGATTAATGCGCCAGTACACCGCTTCTTACGTCCACGCCGCCCTGGCAATCGTGATAGCGGCCCGTAAGCCGTAGAAATGATCTTCCCGTCTGAATTTCACCTTTCTCCCAGATTTTCCGGAAAATTTAGAGAAAGGCTGCAATTTGTTATGATCCCGGATGTTTGGCATACATTCTTCGGAAGGGTATTCAGTCATGCTGTGTGGCCCTGTGCTTCTTTGTGGCAGAATTGTTGTATCAAAATGTTACAATACTCTTATTTTGGATGACAAATTTTTCTGTACTTGTATGAAACACGGATGATAGACAAAGAGGGAACTCAAAAATCGAGTCACGAAGTGGAAAGTATTCTATAATATATGGCATGGCATCTTGTTTCTTGGAGTACATTTGTCACAAACACCACACGCACAGTGCTTAGGGGCTTTTTATACAATGGTTATATTCTATAGTATGTTATAACTATTTTCTACAGCCGAGAACAGCCAGTCTTTTCAATGCACATGTTCTTTGCAGGTTTAATGCTAGCAGCAAAATAAATTCTGTCTTCTGTAGTAAATGTAATTTATGTGCGCAATGGACAGTAAAATAAAGGTTGATTGATTGATCCTTATATAGAAAAAATTGATTACACATGTAAATGATTAGATCCACAGTAGTACATGAATAGCAACAAACCCATTGTCCAGACATATATTGGTGTCCCTATAATTCGAGATAATGATAAATACTACAAAACAGCACAGAAAAGTCAAACGCTAGAAACAAAATCTAAAGCTGTAATTTGTTTGTCAGAAATTTTACCTGCAATTTGCAAAATGGCTAATGGAGTTTTAGAGAAGATTTCAATAAAACACAAACATAATGTTTGTTTTTTCTAAATTGTTTGGAAAGTCACACATACAGGGAAAAGCACTTTTAGGGAAGGCAGCTTGCCTTTTATTTGAAAATTTGTGCATTCAGCCTTAATTGCAACTATGCAAAAATACTATTATACCCAACTTGACTCAGACAAGTTCAATCTGTGTACTTAATTTTCTTCTCTTCTATATTTGCTATAGAAGTATAATGCTGGGACTTGTGTGCCATTTATGGTATATTCATAGTTAACATTTTCTTACAACAATGAGCCTTGAGTTTCATATTATAAACCTGATGTAAATGTACAATATACACATTATATGTGGCTATCACTATCAGTGGCTATAGTCAAGCAAGTTAAGTTTCCAACAACTAAGTTTTGTCATTGTTTTTATTTTCTCTGAAGGTGGATGCAGCAAAGATGATGAACTCCTCTACTGCGGACATCCCGCTGTCGGAACAGACGGCATCATATCCCGTCAACAGCAGCACGTGCATGCAGGCGGGCGCCGCGTGGCCGTACCCGCCCAACTCTTCCTGCGGCGGCAAGGACCCCGGCGTGGTCGGGCAGGACATCGGCATGAACGCCTACCACCAGCCAGACATGTACGGCAACATGAGCGCGTATCAGGACCCCAACGGCGCCCCCTACCCCCCACCTCAGAACGTGCAGATGCAAATGAACCATCACCACGGGCAGCCGGTCATGAACCACCACGGACCCATGAGCCACCCCGGCTCCATGAACCACCAGGGCGGCATGAGCCACCACCCCCTGGGCCCCCAGCCCGGCATGCAGCAGGGCATGGTGCAGGGCATGGGACACCCCGGCTCCCTGCAGCAGGCTGCGAGCCCCGTGTACGCTAACCACCAGAATAGGAACTTTAGAGCGAACAGCGCACCCTCCCTCTCCCGGACGTCCTCCTCCCCCAACGTTCAGGGCGGGAGCCCCATGAACGGTTACCCCGCGGTCAGCAGCCCCTCCGCGAACACTGCCGTGAGCACGCCGGGGGCCACCTTCCCCACGCACCCCCCCACCTCCTGCAACGTGCCGCCGCCCGGCCCGACAACCATCCCTGCTTATTCTAGTGCATCAAATGCAGGTTATTCCAGCGCACCGACGACAGGCTTCGCTAATGCACAGTCCTCTGGATATTCTAATGCACCAAGTGCACATGCACAGGTAGGGACCCACTTAAGAGCACACATTACTTCCACTTCAGAAGCACCCCCATGGTAGAGTCTTAGATGGACACTTCCTGTCATGGTGGTCACTCCACTTGAGCCAGCTTAGTTCTGGGAATAATTGGAAAGGTTCTATCCACATAGCTGCAGTTTATAGAATGATACTACACGGTGTTGATTAGAAAATAAGATGAACTGCCAAATGTTTGGACGTCCTAGTATTCTTCGCATCTATTTTCGAACTGCATTGTCAGATAGTCAGATTTTAAAGCATAATTCCCTGTAACATATTAGTTTCCTTGGCTATCAGGGCTAGAAATACTTTTATTTAATGCTGTGACCTGCAATCTCAGAAATTTATCTGCAATTTTGAGGTTTGTATTTTGAGCCCTCAGACTCTTTATGTATAGTTAAAGTAGATTAATTTTCTAAATATGGTAGGAAACCAAAGACATGACTGTACTTTCAAGTTGTCTTTTTGTTCCCCTTAATAATTTGCCCTTGCTATCCATGGTTGTCTCCAATTTGCTTATTGGGATAGAAAAAGATCTAAGCCCATTTGTCCAAAAAATCTTAATGACAAAGATGTCTTCTCAAAAGCTTAGAATAAAGGATTTAACAACTTAAAAAAATGAACAAAATAGGCACCCAAACAATGACATTTATTGTGATGGTGACAAAAATGTAAAGCCGGAGACAGCCCTGGGACTGGAGTTGCTTTGAAACTGATGAAGCATTCACTTTCCCGCAGTTTCATTACCCATGATTCCCTGTGGTAGGTTTTTTGAAGACATAGAATGAGGTTATGACTCTTAAGGGAAGGCATCCTTAGGCGTCATGCTTCTGAGGTGGAGATATCTGGATGGTCCGAAGGATAATTTGCTTATAGATAA
This sequence comes from Branchiostoma floridae, assembly GCF_000003815.2. NCBI lineage: Eukaryota > Metazoa > Chordata > Leptocardii > Amphioxiformes > Branchiostomatidae > Branchiostoma > Branchiostoma floridae. The sequence goes on from NC_049982.1 coordinate 23,921,280, forward strand.
CAATTTACCGGCTTGGACAAAAGGGAAAGGTAGCGAAGACAGCAGTTTGGAGTGATTAGAACGAGTCCACCTCTGAACCTGTACTGTTCTGTGTCTGTATAAGAATGGGCAAATTATTGAATGGAAAAAAAAGTGCTGTCATGTCTTGGTTTTATTACCATATTTCCACAATGTATTTCTAGTTAGGCCACACCAAATTGCTATTGGTTTTTGGATATGATAAAATATATTGCCAGAATGAAAGATCAATTGAAAACATGAGGGAAAAATCTGTATCATAATATTATAGTATTTTGCAGAGTTTCAGCAAGTGGATGTAATCAAATTCTTTTTTGACCTCATGTTAAAATTGTCCTTAGAAATGTTTGATAACCAGGGAAATAGATTAAGTGTGGTCTAATTAAGAGTTTGTATTGCATGTCTTCCTCTGTGCTACAGTCTGGGATCTACCCAACATCAGCGTCTTCACTCAAGAGAAAAGCTTCGTCAATGGAAGGAGGTGAGTGGTCCAAATCTTCATCTGAAATAACTTTCCAACTATACTTTTTTCCCACTTGAACCTTAAACCCGATAGTAACAACTGCATCCAATCACTACAGTATGTAGAACTTGCGTTCTCTTTGTCAGTTTCGGATGTTGACCCATTGTCGTCAGTTACAGTTTTGTCGAAGTGCATTATGAAGTTCACATTGAAAAGACATGGACAAATCTGACATTACTTCTGTTATAAGATGTCAGTGATTTGGCCCAAGAACTGGTGTCCACAGTAGACATTTGCAATTGCTATAGACTACTGAACTTGTAGTCAACATTTCATTTAACATGTCAATTGATGCATTGGGGCTTGAATAGTACAGATACTGAATAGTACAGATAAGAATAGCATGGCCCGGACACCACATCTTCAGTGAGGGTTATGGGTAAAGCTGAAGTCTACCATGTTCATTTTGACCTGCAGAGCAAAGGTCAGGTACTAGGAGGCACTGTTGCACATAAATACATGACACTCCATGGGATTGTATGGAGCAGTGCTCTGTTTTTCTGTTCACACACACTCGATGTCATAAAAGAAATTGACTATTAATAACTATAAATGCCAATCAGTTAAGAAAATTTTCTCGTCATTCTACAGCTTAAGCGGTCACTTTAAAGCTTAAGTTATATTCCGTAGCAGTTCTTACAGTAATAGTCCCTTCAGCTTGTCCACTTGTCACTATTGTTATCTTGCACTACCTGCGTCCTTTTCTCTTATTACCAATACATATTGCAATTAGCCCTCAGCACGACAAACTGGAGTTGTACAGCATTTCTCCTTGAAAATATCTGCCTTCTGTGGAACAGTCGGACCGTGAAGGCCCGTTCATCCCCTGGTCTCCAACCTTTTGAATAACTGATGCGGCGCTGTATTTACGGAAGAATATCACCATATTGGGGGCATATGTCTTTCCCAACGTCCTCCCAACTCCTGATTGGTGAGGTGGTGGTTCTAAATGTCAGCGACGTGATTGCCATAGGAAATAATGCACTCGTCCAACGTAAGGACTTTCTCATGCGGCTTGGATAGGATGACGGTCAAGTAACATCAGTTGATTACGGTGTGTCTGAATGTAAAAGATAGGAAGGAGGTAAGCTAAATACATGTGTATAAAAATGAAGATCTTGCGAAGGTCAATATTGTTCGAGCTTACTATGAAAATGACTATTAATGTTTGAAATATTGATCATAAATGTTTGAAAGATGGATTCGAAATGGTAAAAATGTAAATTATAAAGTTCTGCTGTTGACTTTCACTGTACATCCTTGGCTGTTTATTTTTATTAATTGTTGTAGTGAACACAACAATGTAAATGATTACAAAGCACAAAACATAGAACATTCTCTGCCCAAAGCTCTCCAGCATTGTCGTAACAGGTTGTGTATGTTGAAAGCTTTTAAAGTAGAAGTATAAAAAGCTGAATCACAACTACAAGAAAAGTGAAAGAACTAAGCAGAGAGCTGGGTATCCAGTTTGTCCTTCAGAAAGAGCAAGAAGGATCCCAGCAAGAGAAGTGTTGTAAAGCCCATCAGTGCATTAAATAGGGATGGACATGCCCAGACAACTCCAAGTTGATGAGGATAACAAATTTTATTCATGAGACTCGGAGGGATGCACTGATGAACCGCATTCTACACGACAGCCTTGATTGCACGTAACGGGCTCCCTCTTTACAAGGACAAAGACAAGCCCGCGATAAGGTGGTCGACAAAAATATTCATTACTTCCTGCAACGTCGGAGCAGCATCTTCGTTTAGATCGCCCTGCCTTCATTGTCGCTTCTCATTAATTCTGGAATTTACAGCCACTCTGGTAGGAGACGGTCTGGTTTAAGTTTCTGTCGGTATAATTATACCACAGGGAAGGCCATCATTTGGAGAGGGCTTACAGAATCTCAATATCGCCATAACGCGTCCGTAACGGTTTTGGTGATCAATGGAGTGTAATGGTACAAAGAGTTTCGTTTTTGAAAGAAGAAATGGGTGTGAAAAAAATCTCAGGGCTAGAAGTTTACATTTATATATTTACTGAGTGTAACATGTCTTATCCTGTACATATATGTACTGGGCCCTCTTAGAAATCAACTTCTATAACAGGGACAGTTGTCTTAAGATGAAGTAAGTGAACAGATAAGATATTATATCCACAAGGTGGCAAAAATGTGGGGTGACACTTTCCAATGGAGTGAATTACAGGTAAGAAATTATCTTGTTGAATTCACATGGATGTATCG